>NC_064931.1:421334937-421637967 GCF_023897955.1 Schistocerca gregaria
CAATTAAGAGGCAATTATCTTTGAACATGGCAATAATTCAAGTGAGGCTTACATACTATTTTGACATGGAAATGTTGTAATATCAACAGTTATCTTTGAACATAATGTAATTTTACACAAAATTTCCTTGAACTTGACACCTTTTTTTTGAGCAGTTCAGGTAAAGCCAATTTAATGCTTTTGTAAATATTATATATCTTTGAAGATGGCACAATTTTTATGCAATTGGCTACTTCATTTTAATACCTGCTTAAACAATAGGCTGGTGTGGTGAGGGATGTGGAAGGGAGAGGGGGTAGAAAGCACTACTGGGACTAGTTCTGCAATTTTACATCCTGCCTTTGCTGTCTTACATTATTTAAAATTATCCACTGCCACAATCTTGCAATTTTTAAACTTTACAGCAATCTTGCATTTTTTAACTTCCCACCAGCACCACGTGGGAGTTTTCAGTGACAACAGTGCCATCTAGCAGTAGTTTTTCCAACTGTGACCTAAATACCACTATAGATATACTACTTTTATTGTTTTGTCTTCCTGTTTATTGGCAAATCATGTTTCCATAGCCTACCTAGGAAACTAAACTGTGTAAACTGCAAAGTTAAAATCAAAACAGGTGGTTTGCTGGGCAGTGGTGATAGCTGAACTGTCTGGGCTCACATATAAAATATTTTTTGACTGAGAAAACTTCCAACAAAAGAGTGAACTATCAACTTGAAAGAGTAGTCCTTTACACTCACCAAGATACATGGCAGACATGGCATCTCATTAAATTTCTTATAACTTTGTGGAAATTGATTTGTGCAGTAAATCAAAAGTCATTTCATTTTTGAAATAATTCTGTTTTATATACTGTCTGGAGAGCAGAGAGTTTTAAATTTTAATACTTATTTCTAACAATGGAAATTACAGGTAGGAATATCAACAATGTAGGAAAAAATAGGTTGCTACTTACCACAAAGTAGACATGTTAATTTGCAAACAGGTGCAATTAAAAGACACTTGCTTAAAGCTTTCAGTCACAGACCTCATCAGCAAAAGTGAAACACACACCATTCATACACACAAGCAAGCACACCTTACACACACACACACACACACACACACACACACACACACACACACACGACTGCTGACTCAGGCAGCTTGGCCCAGAATTCTGACCTGAGCTACTGGAGTTGGCAGTCATGTGCAAGTGATATGTGCTTGCTTTTATGTGTGAATGGTGTGTGTTTGTCTTTTGCTTATGTAGGTTGTGGGTGAAAGCTCTGTGTATGTGTCTTTTAATTGTTCCTGTTGGCAGTTTAATGTGCCTCCTTCATGGTAAGTAGCAATCTATCTTTTCTTACATTGTTAGTATTTATTTCTGTTATTTGTTTGTATTAAATTTATATACAGCATGCATCACAAGTGGAGGAAGTTCTGCAAAACAAACACCTTAATAATAACCTGTCCTTAATACTAGAATTGTCATGGGAAGCTTCACTGCTGCAGCTGCAATGTGGAAGAGCTGGAACATGTTAACGTGTTGTCAGATGAACTGTCTAAGCACATGTTTAAGTAGTAGCTAGCTATGCAAACTTAAACGAGTGGAAAGTGTACTTTCAGAGTGCAAGTGTTATATTGACATTTCTGATGTTGTAACTGCTAACTACAATTTACAACCTTAGTAAGACTCTGTAAACACAAGGATAATTTCTGTAAGCAATAATTCTTTTCGAACTTCACAAATAATGCTTAACCAAGGAATCAGAATCCCTTTTCAGAATCTTTGGATGGTTATATCTAATATTCAATCGACAGTTTCACTTTATTTGACGTGCTGTTGCTCAATTCCACTTAAGGTCACTTTCAGGTATCATGATAAAAAGAACCATTAAGAACTCAGTGCATCAAAAGTTAAGAATTATCTGAGTTGAAAAGAGAAAATGGAACCTTGCAGAAAATCACAAGAAGCAACATAAACTTTAAGTTTTGGGAGCTCTGAGTGGTATTTGAATAACGGACTACGAAGAAGTTTTTTCGAAGAAAATTGAAAAAGACTGCAAGTGAACAGCTCATAATGTGTGAAAATTATCAGTTGAAGAGATGGAGAGAGTTCCAAGTAAACCTTGCAACAGCATGAACAAGAAATGCAAACTTCCTGACTAACATGGGAAAACTGGTGACAATTTACCAACACATATACAGATCATCAGAGCCATTATAAAGCTCAAGAATGAAAACACCATTGACATGGTCTATACCCAAACAAAAATTTAAATGTCAAAACTGCCTGTGTCAGCTTGATTACTAGTACAAAATTGCAGAAAGAGGTGGTAGTATGGAAAAAAAGTTGTGACACTGGGAGAATGATGATGCTGTTCTCGATCCCAAGTAGTAGTAATACCCTGCAGAGTCCCACAGGGAACATTAGGATTGTGTCATCAGTTATTGTCTGCATTGAAATCTAGGTAAGTACATGGCTACTCTCACAAGGGAATTGTCCCATCAAAAGTGTCAGAACATGCCCTGAAAATTTTTACAAAATGAAAATACACTGAAAGAAAGACCCTGTCAATATTTTAGTTGCTAAGACAGGTAAGTAAGAGGTATTTACAAAAAATTATTGGAAAATGTAAAATTTACAGCTTGCCAGATTCCTGGAGAATTGTAACACAATACTGAAAGTGTGGTTGACTGGATGTGTGCAGCACGCCAGGCACATTGTTGAGGCTGCATAGGAAAACAGATAACATAACTTGCTGCAATTTTAATTTGTAAAGTGTGTTTCAGTTTTTGTTGATAGCTTCTCTGAAACAACTTTTCACAGTTACTGTTTACTGAAATCTGCAGCTAATTTAATTTCCATAATAATTACCATTAACTTTTGCAGTGTTGTAAGTGTTAACAAGAAAGACAAAGCTGAATTAATATTCATTGTGTTTAACACTTCATTTTAAGTAGTGGACGAATCCTGGTTCTGCTTTGTAAAATCTGAATGTGAACTGTATAAATGGAAGAAAGGCTTTCATGAAGCAATAAATGAGGGCTATTCAGAAAGTAGGGAATGATTTGGCATACTACTTGTCTACATAGTCACCAAACACATTGAGGTACTTATCATAGTGGTGGACAAGCTTTGAAGGACATCAGTCATAAAATTCTGCCCCCTCAGACTTCAGCCAGTTAGTAATGCCCCACCTGTAGTTCCGTGTCATCATCAAAGTGCTGCGTTGCAAGCCAGTTCTTCATCTTGGGAAACAAGTGGAAGTTGCTTGGTGCAAGATCAGGGCTGTAGGGTGGATGAGGGAAAATTTCCCATTTGAATGACTTAAGGAATTCTTTAGTGCGGTTTGCCATGTGAGGTTGTTCACTGTCACACAAAAACAAAATTTTGGATGTCAGCTTTCATGCAACCTGATTGATCAGTGTTAGACACAGCAGATGACGGGACAACAACAAGCTTCATATTCATGTCAGCTATGAATTAATGACATCTCCTATACATTCTTATTTGAAGTGAACTTAGTTGCTTTGTAACTTCCTAAACTTTATAATTTCTTGAATCTGCTTTATCTGGTCAAAGAAGACTTGAAATCAGCAATGTTAATCTCAATTGCAATTTGGATAGCCCAATTTCATAGAGATCAGTTGGTAATGGTGCACTGCCTCTCTCCAGCAGCTCTGCATGAGTAATGTCACAAGAAAGCTCCCCTAAAGAACAGCATGATGAAGAGAAGAGTTGACACCCAAGCATTGTGACTGACTTTTTGAGTGTTCATCTTATAATGGTTTAGTGTAGTGACCTCTGCAAGAGACTTATCTGTAAAAATAATTTTCAAGTTTATCTCTTCATGAACCTCAGTTTATTGTGCATATTACTATTACCAACCCCCTCCCCATTTCCTTTTCTCTCTGTCTCTTTATTGTGTGTATGTTGTATTGTGTGTGTGTGTGTGTGTGTGTGTGTGTGTGTGTGTGTGTGTGTGTGTGTGTGTGTGTGTTTTTTAAGCAACCATTATCTATGTAGTTTGGACACTGAAAAACTGTTAACTGTGCACTCAAGTGATTATGGTCAGTAACGATATCCATAATAGTAATTTAATAATAATTGTTATAGTAATTTTATTCTCATTCAGCCATTACAGCAATAGACAATGTCAGGCATATAATACAATATAACTGTTTATTCAAAGAAAACAAGTGGAATGTCATTAATACTACAAAATTATATTTCATTTGAAATAATCATTTATGTCATGGAATGCATGAGTAATTAGCCATTCATACAGTTTTTGTTTGAATGCCTATTCAGGAAGTTCTTGTACATATTGTGGAAGCTTATTAAATAATTTGTGCCCTTTCAATTCATAGCTGTTGAGAGACTTTGACAGTCTGTGGTAAGGAGTATAAATGCATCTGCTCCTTCTCGTGTTGTAGAGATGTATATTTTCTCTACATTTTGCTTCTGATGACTTCTTTATTGTGTGGAATAAAACATAGTAAATATATAGGTTTATTACAGTCACAATTTTTTTGTTCACCAGCAATGGTTTGCAGTGTTCTTCCTATGGAGAACCACTAATTAGCCTAATGGTTTTCTTTTGTATTAGGATGTCATACACTAAACTCGAATCCTCCCATAAAATAATATGATATGTTAGGATGTGTTCTAAAATGCAAAATACGATGTTCTGACATAATTTACACAGTCCATAAGATGCCATGGCAGATATATCAATCTAGACAATTTACCACTAACATATTGTAAATGTTGACCCCAGGATAATTTTTCATCTATATATACCATGAAAAACTTATTACAGCTAGGAACATCTGATGGAGGCTTCTCTTTTAGACTAAAAACCATCTGCTGGATTTTGTGATCATTCAGTAGGAAGCTATTTGAATTAAGCCAATTTTATGCTTGAGCCATTGTCTCTGCAGCACAAGCTTTGAGACTACTGAATTCGTTACTACAATGAAGGACAGTTGTATCATCTGCATATAGTACTGTCATGGACTTGATGAATGATGGCAGATCATTAATCATTATCAGGAACATAAAGGGCCCCAGTTCAGATCCCTGTGGTTCACCTATTTTAACTAATTCAATACTGGACTTTTCTTTACATACACAAACAGCTTGCTTGCAATCCTGTAGGTATGATTTTAATAGTTTACGGCTGTTATCTTGAGTGCCATAGTACTCCATTTTTTCTAGGAGTATTTTATGCTCTACACAGTCAAAAGCCCTACTTAGATCACAAAATTTATCCTCTAACACTTGACATATGTGTTTGACTACTGAATCTATAGCATCAACAGTTGACAAGTTTTTCCGAAAACCATACTGTGATTTGCTAATTATTCCTGCATTTTGAAAGTCAATGGATAACTGTCAGTATATTACACATTCAAACACTTTAGAAAGAGTTGGGAATATGGAAATTGGTCTGTAACTTGAAGGTGAGTCAGTGTCTTCTTTTTTATATATTGGGACTACCCTAGACACTTTTAGCTCATCAGGAAAATATCCCTCATATGTACACTTATTTATGCTGTATTTTAAAGGATACACAATACAGTCTATTAGTTTTTTAGAATGTTACAAGAAATGTCATATATGTCTACACTTTCAGATGATTTCAGATGTTTAACTATTTTTAGGATGAGACTAGGTGGGACCTCAGAGAAGGTAAAAATACGTGTATTTACCAGTGGTTTACCAATATTTCTTGAAAGAATCTCAGATGAGCTAATGACAGGTTTGGTGACACTATTTCCTACTTCTCGTACTGATTAAATAAAGAAGCCATTGAATTTCTGAGAGAATATACTAATTTTTTATTTCTTTCATATTTAATAACTCTATTTATTAGTTTCCATGCAGCTTTGCATTTATTCATGGAATACTCAATACTGTTTAAGTTGTGTGCTCTATTGGCCCCAACAATGGCTTTTTTATACTTATTCCTACATTCGACGTAGGCTGATTTCAGATTTTTATGTATACTGTGCAACAACAAGGCTTGGTTTTTCAGATTTGTTAGTTGTGCAGTATACCATGGGTTTTGTTTGTTTATACCCTTGTCTTTGGGGCTTTTGTCGATTATTTTGTATTTCTTTATCAGAATGCAGTCATTGAATTGTGTCAAAAATGCTTAGAAAAACCTTTCAAATATTAGTTTAGCTGACAGATCTTTACATAGACTATAATTTGTGTCACGAGACCATTGGCCAAACCATTCTCTATTATTAAGGGACTTAAAAAACCTGTCAAATTTATCATTTGTGACCAGTCTAGTGATTACCATTTTTGGGACCAATTTATCAGTGTTATTCTTATCAGCACAGTATCTACTTGTGTAATTTAATGATACAGAATCATGATCTGAGAATGGGAATACTGTCACATCACTTGATTCTTCTGTAGTGTTGAAACTGACAAGGATATTGTCAAGACATGCTTCATCTTTTGTGGGTCTAACATTGATAAAATGCACATTTTACTGTCTTACAAGGTTTTTGAGCTCAGTGACACTATGTTTGGTTGTTGTTAGATCAGAATCTGCATTCAAATCTCCACCTTTTACAATGTCATAATGTAACCATTTTGTCTTTCTAAATATATCTAACAGCATGTCCAGTTTTTCTAAAAATACACTAATGTTATCCTTAGGTGATCTGTATAAAGCTATTATCACTAACTTAAAATTGTCACTAACTATATCAGTAGCTTCAAAATTCTGTTCATCACACAAATAGTCTAGATCCAGCCTATTCATGGACTGGCTGAGTGACTGGTTAGTACACAATGCCCCCCTTTATGCACTTTTCTACAGTAACCATTTGCTATTTTATAGTTATAAAATTTGATAGCTCTAAGTTCACTCTCTGTTGCCCAGTGTTCATGCAGGCAAAAAATATCAAATTTGTTCAATAGTCCAAAATTATTTACAATATATTCTCTGCCTTTTACTCCTTGAATATTCAGATAGCAGATTTTTTTTAAGATTAGATTAGTTATTGTCTTTAGAATGAACAGTCTGGTTAGGAGCTATAATATATTTTACACAAGCTATTTTGTGGACTTCTTTGCCTTGCTGTGTTCCACTAAAAATCATGTCGACGGAGAGGAGGCACTGTTTTCTGCTTACACACAACACTTGATACTGCTTCTTCTGCTGTAGTTCTGTTCCCTCGTTTTGGCTGGGATGCAGTTATTGTTGCTGGTGTAACTTCTGCGGCAGTTTGTGGAGGTGCTTCTATAGCTGATACATTTTCTACTACTGCTTCTGATGATGCTAATGGTAACAGTGATGGTTCCCAATCTGATGCTGATGTAGGTCTAATTTCTTCTAGAGATGTAGCGAGAGATGCTTCTTCCTCGTGTGATGTTGGTGCCATCTCCATTTGTTTTGTCATTGGCAATGAATCTATTGAGAGTAGTGCAAGTTTTTTTGCATGTCTATCCCTACCACTTTTATTGGTTGGAGAATTTCTTTGGCCAGCACTTTCTTGCCTAGCTGATTTCAATGCAGTCCATGTCTTGTAAAATGCTCTCTGACAGAGCCAGTTGCCACAATGAAGGGTGTATACACAAAACTGCTGCAGACCTTTGTAATTCCAGTGTGACTGGATATTGGACATGATTGTAGCTAGTCCCTGCATTGATAGAATGTAAATTTCCTTCACTGTTTGTTTTTCTGTCTTGCATTCCTTATTGTCATGTATTGTGGTAACACCATGATTATGTTTAACAGGACATAATGATAACAATTTGCCACGGGCACTTTTTTGATTGATAGACATGTATGAGCAGTTTCCTGCAGCACTGAGGGGTTTTTTCCGTGGCTTTTGTCTGTCTGAATTTAATGCCTCATATCTGTTCATCACTGGAACATGATAAACGTTGATATTTAGTACAGGGTGGGAGCATTTCTTAGGCCTAATAAACAAACACTCCTGTTCACAGCTTTGCATCTCTGTCAGTATGTCCATGTACTGAATCAAACTTTCCAGCATTTCAGCATATTGTCTGGCTTTAGTTAAGTCATTTTACCTCACACTTATTTTGAGTCTTGCATTACACATTTCTAAGGCAGCTTCAGGACTGTTGCACTCAGTTCCACAATCACACGAATTCTTACAAAGATTTTCTGCCATGAAGCAACATGAATGATACCATTTATGTGTTGCTTCACATGTCTTGATGCCTTTTATCACTTTTTTCACATAGTAGACAATTTACTGATAGTAATTTACTGATATTTACTGAGCGATTTACCAGTACGTCCATTTGTGCCACCATCATAGAAAAATTACTGGGCAGCTATAAAATTGAATTGCTTTCAGTTATGTGGAATATGTTCATTGATATATTTGTTGATAAATAGAAAGAAAAATTGATTGAAGAGCAGAATATCTTGTAGAGTTTAAATCCAAGGATGTATTTAAGCCTCTTGTGAACAACTGTAATCATTCTGATGGATAGATTTTGTAGTGAAGAGTGCAAGTTAGTTCTAGTTAATATAGCAACAAATGTACCTGAAAGATGCCATTGTGTTTAAATATTCAGAATTTGGTGCACAGGTGTCCAGTAAACGTTTTTGCTTGATATCATTTTCCATTGCATATGTAGGTAACTGATCTGCTGTATCACTGTTCTCCATGCTACAAACATAAAGATATCCTTTTACCCTTCAAGGCAATTAATGGGAAATTTATTTGTCTGTGTGGCTTGGAAGTGTCAAACTACAAGTCCAAAAGTTCAGTGTTGTCACTTCTACAATTTTTTGTCACTTATCGCTTTTTTCACCATAGCAATGATTTGAATATGTGAAAAATTCCAAGTTACATTGTCATGCAGAATCTTGTTGGGCTACTGTCCTCCTCAAATCATACTGAGAATCAGTTCTACACTTAGAGGAAGTCTAAGGCATACCACATCTAACAGGACTATAAGCTGTATTCTGCAAACCAGCCGAAATTCCTTTCACTAAGCCATTTTACCTATTACGGCACAATAACTGTAAGAAGACTATCATTTTGCACCAGCCAAGGAGTAATTGACAGCATCAAATCAGTTCACACTTTGATTAACTTTCTATGTTTATTACTTCTTCAACAGTGAATTCCAGTGGGAAAAACAGGAAGTAAGTGAATAAAATGTGTATGAACATACTACGTTGTCAGGAGTATTATTGTAGCTTACTAGATTTATCAGGTTGAATATGCTACACGTCAACTCGTTGTTGGCCTAATTGCACCAATCTCAAAAGTAATCCCTTCTCTGGAGTTTAGTAGCACTGGCTGTTTGTGAGACTTCACATTTTCATAGTATCTAGTAGCAAATGTGATGTAGATATAAATCGAAATGCCATATAGTCCTGGTATTAGCAGTGCATAGTCAAGAATTTTTTTTTTAGTTAAATATGTTCTTTAATGTCAGCCAGAGCTGAAATGTTCAGAATAGAATAAAGATCATGAATATCAGTGTAAGTTAAATACACACAAGATACAAAATGTTGAATGTTAAAATACAGTTTCAGTATATTACTGTTTGAATCTAGAAAGAAGTAATGGGTAGGGAACAAGAGCAATTAGTAATTACACTAAATGTTTCTTATTAGATCATTCTGAAATGCTTTAGGTTGAAGACTTAGGCGTGGCACCTGTGCAGGAAGCTGTAAATGTGGAGGAGACAGAGAAAGGAGAAGAGTCAGCTTACTCAAAGGTAAGTTAAAAGTTTATTTTTGTAGTATTACACCATGAAATCTTGGCTTGGTCAGTTTAGCAAATAATACAACAGCTGGAATTAAGGAACTCCTGGACAACTATTGAAAAGCATTGTTTTATTGAAACTTGAAGAGTAATTGTGAAAGTTAGTTTAAAATCAACAGTTGAGATCTCTATAATAGTTGTTTATTTACCAGTTTCATTATTGTGATTTCGACTGTTGATTTTAACCTAAATATAGCACAAGGTTGCTGTACTCCGTGGTCTAAATTTATGAATAATTTTGAAATGCTGGAGACAGTAGATAGGAAGGAGGTTGACAATTATAGGTACTAAAGATTTTTTGTCAAGGTACCAAAAATGCGCTTGTATGTTAGGAAAAAAATTTGGAAGGAATCGATGAGACATAATACATGGAAAAAAGTATATCAGCTTCTAAATTGCTAATGTGGCAAGGAATTGATGACTCCAGCTGGAGTCTGTTGACAACTGAAGAGCATGATAACCTATTATGAAAAAATGTTTTCCACTTCAGGTGTGAGGTTGTTAAGTATCATCTTGGTAACTAACTCACAGTAGACCTATATTGTACATAGTAAAATAGGGTTTGTTGGATATACTCTCAGAAAACCAGACAGTGACACCAGAAGATATACACTGCCTGACATAAAGAATAAAATACGCAGAAGACTGATTGTTGGTAGTGTAACTATGTGTTCTCATACACAGCATCTGTGGGTATGTAAATGATTAGAGTGGCAATTCTCTGTGATAGGTAAATGGTCGCCAGAGTGCTTTGGTCATATTAATGTTTACTGTTTCCAGAATGAAATTTTCTTTCTACAGTGGAGTGTGCACTAATATGAAACGTATACTGGCAGATTAAAACTGTGTGCCAGCCTGAGCCTCAAACTCAGAACCTTGCCTGTCATGGGCAAATGCGCTACCAAAAGAGTTACTGAAGCACAACTCATGACCTATCCTCACAGCTTCACTTCTCCCAGTATCTTATCTCATACCTTCTGAACTTCTCCTGCCAAACTTGCAAGACTAGAACTCTTGGGAGAAAGAATATTGTGGAGATATGTCCAGAGTAAAATTTTCACTCTGCAGCAAAATATGTGCTGATATGAAACTTCCTGGCAGATTAAAACTGTGTGCCTTATTGAGACTCAAATTTGGGATTTGTGCCTGTTGCAGGTGACTACTCTACTGACTGAACTACCGAAGCATGACTTACAATCCATCCTCACAGCTTCACTTCCACCAGTACCTCGTCTCCTACATTGTCAACTTCACATAAGTTCTCCTGTGAAACTTGAAAGACTAGCACTCCTGAAAGAAAGGATATTGCAGACACATGGCTTACATACAGTCTGGGGGTGTTTCCAGATTGAAATTTTGACTCTGCAATGAAGTGTTCATTGATATGAAAGTTGTGTAATACCATGTTTGGCAACCCATGGAAGAAATGCTCATAAACTTTAATGTTACTATTACTATGTTTGCCATTGTTTCCAGTTATGCAGTTAATACTGGGTAAGCAGTGTTTGCCTTGTGTACATCAAAAACATGCCACTGATATGACTAACCACTAACAAAACATTTTTACTACATGTTGGCCATAGATACCTGACTTGTGCTGCTTATCAGATACTTTGTTCATGACTGACCATATTGTTTTAATTTTATTCTGTTATTAACTATTATACTTGATTACTATGTGCTTTCTGTCTTCATAATGAATTTCTAAGTGCATCACAGCACTTATAGGAAAGGGTTGCTGCAGCTCGATTGTGACTATGTGTAATGTTTTGATATAATTCCCACTTGGTTCTACATGATACCATTAGCCCACTAAGAAATTCATCCAGGTTACCTGTAAGAGCTAGTGCCCTATTTTAATTGTTCTAATGGAAAGTAACTTTCACAGAATTTATTTACGTTTTGTAAAGCATGTGGAAGTTATTACATGTGGCGAAGTTTGTAAAGTCCTACAAAATTAGTATCGCTGAAAACGTGCATTAAGTTTTCCAGAATAATGTGCACACCAAGGAAAAAACCAACGGATACTAATAACTCTACAAAAATGCCACAATATTGCAAACATGGAGTAAATATGAACCCTCTGGTGATGAATCTCTAGGCAATTTGAAACTGTCAATGAAAAACAAAAATTGAAGAATAAAGCAAAAGACAACTGCTTGCATCAGTTTTTGTAAACCTTTATTCATCACAGTCACAGTCTTACATAGTGGATACAGATTTAAGTCCTATTTGTTTTCACAATGCTTCTTCATAATACTTGTATGCCTACAAACTACTGGTAATAAACCTAGCATCACACCTCTGAACTACTTTCATATCTTCTTTTAATCTCAGCTGATGTGGATTCCAAACACTCTTGCAGTACTCAAGAATGGCTCACACCAGTGTCCTGTACACCATCTCCTTTATAGATGGGCTACATATTCCCAAAACTATTCCAATAAAATGATGTAATGTATTTACCTCCCATGCTACAATGCTGACATGCTCATTCTGTTCCATATTGCTTTCCAGTGTTATGCCTAAGTATGGAACTGATGTGAATGTGTCAAGCAGTACACTACCAAAGCTGTATTTGAGCATTACAGGATTGTTTTTTGTACTCATCTGCATTAATTTAGATTTTGTACAATTAGTCCAAACTACCATGCATCATAGTAACTAGAAATCTTGTATCCCCCTACTTTCACTGAATGATGACATCTCCTTTACACAACACTGTCATCTACAAACAGCTGCAGATTGCAGTTCCTTCAGTCTGTCAGATCATTTATGTATATAAGGAATAAGCATGGTCCTATAACATTTCCCTGGGGCACTCATGATGATATCCTTGTTTCTGATGAACACTCACTGTCAAGAACAGTCAACTGGTTTCTATTAATTAAGTTGTCTTTTTGCAACCCACATATCTGGGAACTCAGTCCATATGCTCAGACCTTAATCAACAGTCTACAGTTGGACTTCACATCAATTGATTTCAGGAAATCTAGTAATATGGAGTATGTGCATTACCAGTCATTCATGGTTTGCAGGATATTATATGTACCATGTGTCATTAGGGCAAGCTGAATTTCATGTGAGCAATGCTTTCTAATTTTCTGCTGATTTATTGACAGAAGCTTTTCTGTTTCAAGGAAATTTATTAGATTCAAACTGAAATGTGTTCAAGACTTCAGCAGTGGACCATTGTTAAGTATATTGGTCTGTAATTATATGGGTCTGTTCCATTACCTTTCCCTGTATAAGGGAGTCCCCTGTGGTTTATTCTGGTTGTTTAGGACTTTGTGTTGGGTGAGAGATACATGGCAAATGAAAGCTAAGTAAGGGGTCATTGATACCGAGAACTCTCTGTGAAACTGAACTAGGATTCCATCTGGACCTGGCAACCTATTTGTCCTCATCTCTTTCAGCGGCTTCTCTACATCAGGGATGCCTATTTCTGTGTCCTCTATGTGGGAAGCTGTGCGACAGTCAAACAGTGGGATGTTTGTACAATCTCCCTATGTGAATGATTTCTTAAAAGTGAAATTTAAAACTTAAGCTTTCCATTTGCTGTCTTCTATTGCCACCTCAGACTGGTCAACAAATGACAGGACAGAAGCATTTAACTTACTTACTGATTTCATGTATGATGAGAGATTTTCTCAGGTCCAGCAGCGTCTTTTACTCACATATGATGTTGGAAGTCTTTGTTTGCACTGCACACCAATCTTCCTACAGACACACGAATTTCTACTAACATGTACCTGTAGTTGTCTTTTGAACTGAGAGTGCAACAGTCTCCACTTCCTCAGCATTTTTTGAATTTTGTTATTAAACCGCAGTGGGTATTTTCCTTCCTTAAGCCACTTACATGGCACATATGTCTCCACAGCATGATTTTCAATCAGTTTAAACTTTACCCATAATTCCTCTTTGTTTATCATATTGAAACTAAATAATGTCCATCCACTGATTTAGTGGGATGCTAGCAACTGCTTATCTGGTTTTTCTAGTATATATACTCTTCTAGAATTCTTAATGGATTTATTAATGTTAGAAACCATTGTAATAGTGATGACATGATCACTAATCCCAGTCTCTATAACAGAGATGTAAATTTAGGGAATGCATGGCCTACAATGCAGGCTTGACTGGTACTTTAGAGGCTTGCAGAAAAGCACATAAATTTTTATTCTTAGTATAGATATTACATACTAGTTATTACAAAACAAAGACAAGGATGAAAATGTGTACTAAAGTATCACATCAAATAGAAAGTTATTGTTTTTTGATGTGTTGCATACATGAAATTATATTATGCTAATTTTCTGAACATTTTACTTTTGTTGCACCTTTATACAACAACAACAATGTCAATTATTCAATAGGATGTAATGCAGTAATAATCAGTCTACTGCTAACTCAGATTCAGATGAGATCTCTTCACAACAAGTTAGTAGTAGGTTTATTGTTAAGTGGTGTGATTTTTTTAAACAGTCTGAACTTTAACCTTTCTTCAGATTTAGATGTGCCCTTTTATGAAAAAATGAGACCTTTTAAAGTCCAATGTGAACATGTAAAAGAGACATAAAGAAGAAAGTGCAAGTGACAATTACAAAATGAAACAAACAGATTACTGAAAACAAGTATTTTTTTCTCTTCTTAGTGGTAGTACTAGCTCAATGGTTACAGAAGTTTGGAGTTTCACAAGTGAGTGCACTTCTGAAGTGAAAAGCGATAACAACAATTGTAAAAGGCAAAAAAGGAAATTGCAACAAAATTGTCATAAATATAATTAGACGTACATCACAGAATATTAAAATGATCATGCAGATCAGGCAGCCAGTACATTTCCAAAATTTCCTAAGGCAGGAAAGCAAGCCCTTCTAAACTAAAGAGTACAAAAAGTTCACAGTGAAAGGACAAAGAATTTGGCGAGAATGGTTCTGCTACTCATCTAAAAATGCTTCTTGTTTACTGTAAACTATGTTGGCTTTTTGGAGTACAGAATTCATCATCAATTCTGAGGGAATAGGTTCTAGATTACAGAGGTGGCTAACTAAAAGTATAGTGCAACACTAAACTGGCAATTCACATTTGAACTCATGCATTGCTTTCAATTGGCAGTGTAAGAAAAACACATCTGATGCTGGTGTGGATTCACAACTAAAGAAAAGTGAGAACATATGGAAACATGACATTGAGAAATAGTGAGAGTGACATTCACACTTGCATCCAGTAATAGAGCATCTCCTGGAGATAGGGAGGAAATTTCAAGAATGAACATTGCAAATATTTTAGCAGTTATTGAATATCTTGCAAAGAATGATCCAGTATTACATGAACTAATAAATAAACGAAAATATGTAGAAAATTACCTCAACCCCTTGATTCAAAATGAGTTAATAAATGTCCTATCCGAAGTTGCTAAAGAAATTATTAATGGCATTAAATCTGCTCCAGTCTTTCCTGTTATTACAGGTACAAAACAGGACTTTACAAAAATAAATTAGTTAATTAAGGTATTTTGATATGTTACAGTTTCAAATGATGTCTCTGGAAAGCCTTGTGATGTGAAGATAAATGAAAGCTCATTAAGTTATAGTGAAATAAAAGACTGAAGTACATTTGAAAAACAAATGCTAAATGCAGCAGACGAACTGAGACACTTATAAAATAAACGCAGTGGTATGGCTATGATGGTTGTACCAGAATGTTGAGCATATACTAAGAATTCAGAATGAGAATTTCAAAACCACAAAGATCTGCAAAATATTTGCATTGTGCAATGCATAATTTAAATCTAGTACTTAATGATGCTGTATGTGGAATTCAAGAGGTCATGTCCTTTTATGACACAGTAAAAACTTTTTATCTCTTCACAAGTAGAGTTAAGAAATCAAACTTTTGTTATCTTTTTGTACTTTAAAAAAGATTTGCCCAAGATACTGGTCTTCAAGGTACCAGTTTGTTATAGTCCATCATCATGCTTATGTTGATGTACTTAAGTCTCTCTCAAAAATAATACTGATATCTAAGGAAAGGGAAGAAAGGGAATTAAGAGTTGTTTTGAAAAGCCAGATATGCAAATGTGAGTTCATAATTCAGATAGAACTGAAATCCAAGATTCCAGAAGGTTGTAATTTTTCATTTCAAATTATGCAATTGGAAAAGCAGAGCTTGGTATAGTGTGAAATCTTGTTCAGAATCTAGCTGATTATTTGCCTTGTTACTGAAACGAGTTTGAAGAAACAGTGCCACAGCTACATCTTTAGCAAAAAGAAATGTGGCATTTCACTACAGCCTAAAAATAATAGAATCCAAAAAGTGAAAAAAGTTTTGGTAATTTTGACATATGATTGGCTAGTGGATCAAAATATAGGGTGTGGCAGCATTCATAGTAGGATATTAAAAACACATCATCAGGCAGTAACTGTAATTTATTTATTACCTCTTATGTCAATTAATAGTCAAAGGTATGCCATTTACTAATGTGTAAGTCATTGTCCATTGCATGTATTAATTTTTGAATATGACTCCTGTCAAATGATGTCCCCTCTGCACAACACATTCGTTTTAGGCAGTATTGAAGCTTAGCATAACGTATTCACTGGGACATTGCCGATGGCAAGCAAGGGCTCGATGTGCAGTTCATGTGGGCTTACATCACTCCAATAACTCATGTTCTGTTTATTCAGTGAATCACATAACTCAAAATGAGCTCCACCTGACATCAGGATGTTGTGCAACATTTGTGGATTTTGGTGAAGGAGATTACGCTTGGTTAAGCAGAATGTTTTGCGCGAGACCCAAAGACGAGGCCTAATTTCCTGAACAATCTGCAGCTTATTTGGGTGAAAATTGAGTTCTTCATGCAATGTTCTGCTGAATGAGCAATCAGACATATGCACAGTTTG
This sequence comes from Schistocerca gregaria, assembly GCF_023897955.1. NCBI lineage: Eukaryota > Metazoa > Arthropoda > Insecta > Orthoptera > Acrididae > Schistocerca > Schistocerca gregaria. The sequence goes on from NC_064931.1 coordinate 421,351,611, forward strand.
TGCATGATGACGAGCAGATCTGTTTGGGCTATGCAATATTATAGCACAAACATTTTCCATGGCTTCTGGTGTCCACATAGCTCTTTCACTTCTTCCCAGTTTGCCATTGCTAACAGAACCTGTCGTTCAAAATGCACGTACCCACCTCATGATGGTCTGTCCATCTGGAACTCTCCATAATGTCCCAAGTTCAATGTTACCGAAATAGATGCTGGGTAGCAATAACGGAGCCATGCTGCTGTACTCTCCACTGCTCCATATCACTGTCACACTCAAAATGGCAGCTCATTAGTACGCGATATGTGGTACGAGCTGGCACATATCCCTGCAGTACATTATTGTACTACACAAGTCACATTATGCTATGAATGCTGCCACACCCTGTATGTATTTCAGAACCATTGTTGTTAATGGCTATTTGGACTTTGCTATGGCCTAGTTTAGAAAAAGATGTGACGTTATGCATAGGCTTAATATTAACTATTTTTTTCAAAATAATTTTTCTAATATTCATAAATTTTGTTTCCAATGAAGAGACACATAATGCAGCAATAATTCTTCAAAATGATTATGAGGAACATTTATCCATTGTATTCCCAGACAAGGTTATAGGTTTCAAAAATTCCATGGATAAAACAGCTTCATTTACATTTGTAATTGACTTAACAAAACTATTATTAATAGATAATTCAATTGTAGCTGCTAGCTTTCTGACTTTAGTTTATAACTGCTCCAGTTCATGTTTCTTTGGCTGAATGCTCATATTCTAAGCTGAGACATTTAAAGAACTATCTGCAGAATTCTATGACTCAAAACAGACATAGCAAACTCAGTATCAAAAGTGAAATAAATAGATCCAGTGATATCAGGAAATTGTCTGTACCTTTGCAACACAGAATGCACATAGCATAGTCCAATTACACTGGGATAAAGGTGACAACAGTGGGGTTGTATAATTACAACTTCATCAAACAACAAACTACAGTATAGACCTAGGCTTAATGATATGAAGTGTTAATCATTATACAGTATTTAATTTTAATAACAATTACCAGAAATAATAATTTTGTTTAATACTTCAAAAATGCTGAACAAATAATCCCTTTATTTAAATTATATGGGATTATAATATGCATTTCACTAAATTCCTACTAATACATGCTTTAACTAAAGTTATGTTAGCTACTGATAAGTTCTGCATTTTATTTCCCAGATTTTTATTTTTGAAGTTAGCTCTGTACTGCATATATTACACCTCTGCTCTTTACTGAGATGGTCAATGAAGTCAGGGTCTCAAATATTTCCATTGTGTGTGGATTGTGAAACGAGTTGTTCAAGGCAGTTTTTGGAAAACTTTTTCAAAAGTATGTCACAAGACTGTCTGTCTGCATTACCCACAATGGATCCATAGAAGTCCCAGTCAGTACTTAATAGATTAAAATTCCCTTCTGCTAGTATTACATGATCTTGGTATTTTGACACTACCAAGCATAAAATTTATTTGAATAACTCTAGAAGTGTTACGGCAGAATTTGATAGCTGGGAAAAACATCCAATAATTGACTTGAGTTTATCTATGTTGGTTACTCATGTCCCAATAACTTCAAGATCAGACTCTATTTCAACCTGAATCAACTCAGCAGTTGTCAACAGCAGTGAGCACTTCCCCTAATATGGTGCCTAATCTGTATTTCCGATGTATGTTCCATGTCTTACTAGATATTCCAGAGCTTTCTGTTTTGGGTTTCAACCAGCTCCGAGTTCCATGAATAATTTCCGTCTTATAATATTCCTGGTCGTTATCAGGAGAAAGAAAACTGGCATTCTACGGATTGCAGTGTGGAATGTCAAATCCCTTAATCAGGCAGGTAGGTTAGAAAATTTAAAAAGGGAAATGGACAGGTTAAAGTTAGATATAGTGGGAATTAGTGAACTTCGGTGGCAGGAGGAACAAGACTTTTGGTCAGGTGAATACAGGGTTATAAATACAAAGTCAAATAGGGGTAATGCCGGAGTAGGTTTAATAATGAATAAAAATATAGGAATGCGGATAACCTACTACAAACAGCATAGTGAATGCATTATTGTGGCCAAAATAGACACGAAGTCCATGCCTACTACAGTAGTACAAGTTGATATGCTAACAACCTCTGCAGATGACGAAGAAGTTGAAGAAATGTATGACGAAATAAAAGAAATTATTCAGAGAGTGAAGGGAGATAAAAATTTAATAGTCATGGGTGACTGGAATTTGGAGGTAGGAAAAGGGAGAGAAGGAAACATAGTAGGTGAATATGGATTGGGGGTAAGAAATGAAAGAGGAAGTCGCCTGGTAGAATTCTGCACAGAGCACAACTTAATCATAGCTAACACTTGGTTCAAGAATCATAAAAGAAGGTTGTATACATGGAAGAAGCCTGGAGATACTGACAGATTTAAGATAGATTATATAATGGTAAGACATAGATTTAGGAACCAGGTTTTAAATTGTAAGACATTTCAAGGGGCAGATGTGGACTCTGACCACAATCTATTCGTTATGAACTGTAGACTAAAACTGAAGAAACTGCAAAAAGGTGGGAATTTAAGGAGATGGGACCTGGATAAACTGACTAAACCAGAGGTTGTACAGAGTATCAGGGAGAGTGTACAGAAACAAATAGCCGGAATGGGGGAAAGAAATACAGTAAAAGAAGATTGGGTAGCTTTGAGGGATAAAGTAGTGAAGGCAGCAGAGGATCAAGTAGGTAAAAACACGAGGGCTAGTAGAAATGCTTGGGGAACAGAAGAAATATTAAATTTAATTGATGAAAGGAGAAAATATAAAAATGCAGTAAATGAAGCTGGGAAAAAGGAATACAAATGTCTCAAAAATGAGATTGACAGGAAGTGAAAAATGGCTAAGCAGGGATGGCTAGAGGACAAATGTAAGGATGTAGAGACTTATCTCACTGGGGGTCAGATAGATACTGCCTACAGGAAAAGTAACGAGACCTGTGGAGAAAAGAGAACCACTTGTATGAATATCAAGAGCTCAGATGGAAACCCAGTTCTAAGGAAAGAAGGGAAAGCAGAAAGATGGAAGGAGTATATAGAGGGTCTATACAAGGGCAATGTACTTGAGGACAATATTATGGTAGTGGAGGAGGGTGTAGATGAAGATGAAATGGGAGATACAATACTGCGTGAAGAGTTTGACAGCGCACTGAAAGACCTGAGTCGAAACAAGGCCCCGGGAGTAGACAACATTCCACTGGAACTACTGACGGCCTTGGGAGAGCCAGTCCTGACAAAACTCTACCATCTGGTGAGCAGGATGTATGAGACAGGCGACATACCCTCAGACTTCAAGAAGAATATAATAATTCCAATCCCAAAGAAAGCAGGTGTTGACAGATGTGAAAATTACCGAACTATCAGTTTAATAAACCACAGATGCAAAATACTAACACGAATTCTTTACAGACGAATGGAAAAAAACTAGTAGAAGCCGACCTAGGGGACCATCAGTTTTGATTCCGTAGAAATATTGGAACACGTGAGGCAATACTGACCCTACAACTTATCTTAGAGGCTAGATTAAGAAAAGGCAAACCTACGTTTCTAGCATTTATAGACTTAGAGAAAGCTTTTGACAATGTTGACTGGACTACACTCTTTCAAATTCTGAAGGTGGCAGGGATAAAATATAGGGAGCGAAAGGCTATTTACAATTTGTATAGAAACCAAATAGGAGTTATAAGACTTGAGGGACATGAAAGGGAAGCAGTGGTTGGGAAGGGGGTGAGACAGGGTTGTAGCCTCTCTCCAATGTTATTCGATCTGTGTATTGAGCAAGCATTGAAGGAAACAAAAGAAAAATTCGGAGTAGGTATTAAAATCCATAGAGAAGAAATAAAAACTTTGAGATACGCCGATGACACTGTAATTCTGTCAGAGACAGCAAAGGACTTGAAGAGCAGTTGAATGGAATGGTTAGTGTCTTGAAAGGAGGATATAAGATGAACATCAACAAAAGCAAAACTAGGATAATGGAATGTAGTGATGCTGAGGGTATTAGATTAGGAAATGAGACACTTACAGTAGTAAAGGAGTTTTGCTATTTGGGGAGCAAAATAACTGATGATTGTCGAAGTAGAGAGGATATAAAATGTGAACTGGCAATGGCAAGGAAAATATTTCTGAAGAAGAGGAATTTGTTAACATCGAGTATAGATTTAAGTGTCAGGAAGTTGTTTCTGAAAGTATTTGTATGGAGTATAGCCATGTATGGAAGTGAAACAAGGGCGATAAATAGTTAAGACAAGAAGAGTTCAAAATGTGGTGCTACAAAAGAATTCTGAAGAGGTGTTGAGCAGGATTGGGGAGAAGTTTGTGGCACAACTTGACTAGAAATGGTTCAAATGGCTCTGAGCACTATGGGACTCAACATCTTAGGTCATAAGTCCCCTAGAACTTAGAACTACTTAAACCTAACTAACCTAAGGACATCACACACAACCATGCCCGAGGCAGGATTTGAACCTGCGACCATAGCAGTCCCGCGGTTCCGGACTGCAGTGCCAGAACCGCACGGCCACTGCGGCCGGCCAACTTGACTAGAAGAAGGGATCGGTTAGTAGGAAATGTTCTGAGGCATCAAGGGATCACCAATTTAGTATTGGAGGGCAGCGTGGCGGGTAAAAGTCGTAGAGGGAGACCAAGAGATGAATACACCAAGCAGATTCAGAAGGATGTAGCTGCCTCAAACCAGTCTCAGGACTGATGAGCACAACAACACAATATTCACGAAGGGCATTAAATTCAGGAACCTTTTCAAAAATGCTTCAACAATTTACTGGTTAAGTTTTGGGAGTGTAAGTGTCATTCCTTTGTGCATGATCTCATTTGACTCTCGGCATACTGACTGGTGGCACTCATCACAGGAACTCAAACCGCCCTCCAAAACTACTCTGCGACCTAAGTAGCTGCTTGCTTTGCATAGTGCATCCCTGACTTATTGAGAGGAGTCCTACTCCTCTTCATCCCATAACGCAGGTCCAGAAATCTCCAAACATGACTGTCACAGAATGAGTGGAGCCTTAGGTTGAGACTTTTCACTAGGCTCCAGACCAAAGGAGACAAGTTGACTCTGGGTACAGTGGTGCAAATTATGACTAGTGCAGTGAGCAAGGCCATCAGTCTTCACTGTTTCTACCAACTGGCCATAGAAACTATGGATATCCTCAGAAACCAAGCAACAGGCCCCATTAGTGTCATACTGCTGCCCCCCTCCAACATCAATGCCCAGAGGCAGAGCCTTCTCCACATCTCAGATGAAGTCGCCAGCAGACACACTGAGTGCATACCAGATCCCTTTCCAACCCAACTAGGGGACTCCGCAATAAATTTAGCATTGGACTTCCTGGTAACTTGTAAACACCTCCCATTAGCCTTCCCTTACCCTTGTGAAGGAGTGGCCATCTGTCCACTCACAGAGTGAATGGGCCAGGGCAGACAGACGGCCCCTACAGAGGTTCCCAACTGCAAGTAACAAACTGCATAATGACCATTATAACCCACCACTCACTCTGCAGTGAGTATGGACCACCTCACATTGCATACTCTGAAACTCGTCATAACAGCAGAGTCTGTGAGAGAAACAAGCAACATGTGATGCATCAGTTTCTCTACTGCCACCATACTCTGCAGAAACAGCCTGGAGATGGCTAATTGCAACCATAAGCATCTTCAGCTGCTAGAACACTGTCGTCAGGTCCTCTTGTGTAGACACATAGCACATACACACCCCATCCATCTTGCTACTACTAATTCAAGAGTTAAACTGTAAAAAAAATCAACAGAGAATGCTAAATATGTGACTAGCTAGTCTCCTGGTGCTTCACCAATGGAGGCTGATGGTTCACTCATGTGTTGTGGTTGAAAGCAGGAGTTGTATGACCCTGACCACTCTCTGCAATAAAATGTTCACTGAATTCAGTATGTCAATCATATCTGTCTCATCCTCATTATCTGTTCCATTATGATTGCTTGGTGGTTGTATTGATGACTTTTATTTATATATTGCCTTTATATAACACCAGATGTTCTAGGACTTTCTTGTCAGACTGGTAAGCAAAACATTATTATAAAATTCATCAAATTCTTCTTACACTTCTCCCCTTACCTATATATTGGCTTCATTCAGCTTCTGTCTGTCATCATGGCTTTGATTTAATTTATATGTGTAATGAAACTCTGTCTGCTTTTGTTGCCAATTTCTAACAATCTTACTGAATCACAGTGGGTCTTTTCCAAGAACATTAATGAGGTTTGTGACTGTTGGTGTGGCCACTAATACTTCAAGTTGCATCAGTAAATCACATTACAACCAAGTGAGAAGGAGTGGTATTATTACAATCCCTTCATTCTGAACTGTTTCCTATTTTCAGACTCTCAACATTTTTTTAAAATCAGATTATAATTTCAATTTCTATTACTTGTTCATAATTAGAATATATAAATGTTTGGTCTTATATAACTGAGTTTGATGCTTTCTTCTCAGGCTGGAGAAACACAGAGGCCCAAACAAAAGACAAGGGCCAAGCAGAAAACATCAAAGCGAAAGAAGTCTCGGAAAGGTAATCCAGACAGTAAATCAGAGGTAGGTAAAATAATTCATCAGTAGAATGTCTCTGGGAGGCTTGGGCTATAGTTCAAGGAACCACAAACAGCCAATGGTGCAGTCACCAAAAAAATTCAAGATGGTGCTGGCAGGAAATTAATAAATGCAAGACGGCAGAAAGAAATGAGGTGGCAGTGGTGGGAAATTTTAAAAAAAAAGTAAGATAAATGTCACCAGAAGAGTCAGCTACAGTGTAACTTCTTAGCAGGTCTTAAAATGAGGCAGCCAGTCACTTGAATTGCATAAAAATGGTGCCATTATCTGGTGCCATAATGAAATATATTCAGTATTATTTATTTTAAAAATGCAAACTCTTGAACTGTGTAAAAATTGCAACACATGAAAACATATTTGCCTCTAAATTGTATAAAACAGTAACATTCAGATATATTTGTCAATATTGCAATATTTATATGTTGAAGAAATATCTAAGTGTCTGTGGAAGTGATACCATATTCAACTATATTTGCCTCTGAATGTTGTAAATTGGCAACCCCCCCCCCCCCCCCCCACACACACACACACAGTTGCACTTCCATCTGAGAAATATACACTGCTGTGTGCAGCTTTCAGACAAAAGTACACTATTGGCCATTAAAATTGTTACACCACCAAGATGACATGCTACAGACGTGAAATTTAACCGACAGGAAGAAGTTTCTGTGATATGCAAATGATTCACACACGGTTGGCACCAGTAGCGACACCTACAATGTGCTGACATGAGGAAAGTTTCCAACCGATCTCTCATATACAAACAGCAGTTGAATGGCATTGTCTGGTGAAACATTGTTGTGATGCCTTGTGTAAGAAGGACAAATGTGTACCATCACATTTCCAACTTTGATAAAAGTCAGATTGTAGCCTATCACGATTGAGGTTCATCGTATTGTGACACTGCTGCTCTCGTAGGTTGAGTTCCAATGACTGTTAGCAGAATATGAAATTGGTGGGTTCAGGAGGAAAATACGTAATGCCGTGCTGAATCCCAATGGCCTAGTATCACTAGCAGTCGATATGACAGATATCTTATCTGCATGGCTGTAATGGATCGTGCAGTCATGTCTCGATCCCTGAGTCAACAGATGTGGATGTTTGCAAGACAGCAACCATTTACACGAAGTTCCATGACATTTGAAGCAGCATGGACTATCAGCTCGGAGACCCTGGCTGTGGCTACACTTGAAGCTGCATCACAGACAGAGCACCTGTGATGGTGTACTCAACAATGAACCTGGGTGCACGAATGGCAAAACGTCATTTTTTTGTATGAATCCAGGTTCTGTTTACAGCATCATGATGATCGCCTCCGTGTTTGGCGACATCGCGGTGAACGCACTTTGGAAGCGTGTATTTGTCATTGCCATACTGGCGTATCACCCGGCATGATGGTATGGGGTGCCATTGGTTACACGTCTCGGTCACCTTTTGTTCACATTGATGGCACTTTGAACAGTGGACATTTCATTTCAGATGTGTTACGACCCATGGCTCTACCCTTCATTCGATCCCTGCGAAACCCTACATTTCAGCAGGATAATGCACGACCGCATGTTGTAGGTTTTGTACGGGCCTTTCTGGATACAGAATATGTTCGACTGCTGCCGTGGTCAGCACATTCTCCAGATATCTCACCAATTGAAAACATCTGGTCAATGGTGGCAGGGCAACTGGATTGTTACAATATGCCAGTCACTACTCTTGATTAACTGTGGTATCGGGTTAAAGCTGCATGGGCAGCTGGACCTGTACACGCCATCCAAGCTCTGTTTGACTCAATGTCCAGGAGTATCAAGGCTGTTATTATGGCCAGAGGTGGTTGGCTCAAATGGCTCTGAGCACTATGGGACTTAACATCTGAGGTCATCAGTCCCCTAGAACTTAGAGCTACTTAAGCCTACCTAACCTAAGGACATCACAGAGAGCCATGACCGAGGCAGGATGTGAACCTGCGAACGTAGTGGTCACGCGGTTCCAACTGTAGCACCTAGAACTGTTTGGCCACACTTGCCTGCAGAGATGGTTGTTCTGTGTACTGATTTCTCCAGATCTATGCACCCAAATTGCGTGAAAATGTAATCACATGTCAGTTGTAGTATAATATATTTGTCCAATGAATACCCATTTATCATCTGCATTTCTTCTAGGTGTATCAATTTTAATGGCTATTAGTGTAATTTCTGTGTGATATATCCCTATCAGGTAACACAGTTGAATGAAACTTGGACCCTACATGGAAAGAACTGCTACAGTACAATACAATCATGACTGAAAGAAATATAGAATGAGATGAACAGAAATAACACTTTTATGCAAAGACAAAAATTATACTGAAGTCAGCATCTACATCTATATCTACATATATACCCCGCTAGCCACCAAGCGGTGTGTAGTGGATGGCAAAATTCATGTCAAAGTCAATTTCCCCCCCCCTCTCTATTCCACTCGCGGATCACATGAGGGAAAAATGACAGTCTGAATGCCTCAGTACAAGCTCTAATTTCCCTTATGTTTGAATGTTGAATATTGCGTGATTTGAAAGTTGATGGTAATAATATATGCTCTACATCCTCAGCAAAGATCAGATTTTGGAATTTCGATTTAGCATGTTGTCTGTCTGCAAGTGAGTCCCACTTCAAACTTTCTGTGAGATTTCTAATGCTTTCATGATGGCTCAATGTACCAGTCATGAATCTTACCACTCTTCTTTGGACCTTCACAATCTCTTGAATGAGACCCAACTGGTAAGGGTACCATACAGACAAGCAGTACTCTAAGACTGTATAAACTGATATATTGTAAGCAGTTTCTTTTGTTGAAGGACTGCACTGCTTCAGGATTCTACCAATATACCACATTCTAGAGTTCACCTTGCCCATTACTTGTGTTATCTGATCATTCCATTTGAGATCATTTTGAATAGTCACACCAAGATGTTACCGCGTTCAAAGACTGGGCATTTATTTTGTACTCATACATTAATGGGGATTTTTGCCCTGTTATACACAGTAGGTTACACTTACTAATATTGAGAGAAACCTGCCAGTCATTACACCACACATTCATTTTCTGCAATTTTTTTTTTTTTTTTTTTTTTTTTTTTTTTTTTTTTTTTCCGACTTCCATTGACATTGAAGCCACAATGACATTATGGTCACTAATACCATCTTCTAGATTAACTTCCTCAAAAAGATCAGGTCTGTTTGTCTACATCTACATGGTTACTCTGCAATTCACACTTAAGTGCCTGGCAGAGGGTTTATCAAACCATTTTCATACTACTTCTTTACCATTCCACTCTCGAGTGGCACATGGGATAAAGCAACACCGAAATCTCTCCGTTCGAGCTCTGGTTTCTCTTATTTTATTAGGATGATCATTTCTCTGTATGTCAGTGGGTGTCAAAAAAATATTTTTGCATTTGCAAGAGAAAGTTGGTGATAGAAATTATGTAAACAGATCTCACTGCAAAGAAAACCGCCTTTCTTTCAGTGACTGCCACCCCAACTCGCGTACCATATCAGTGACACTCTCACACCTATTGCATGATAATACAAAATGAGCTGCCCTTCTTTGCACTTTTTTGATGTTCTCTGTCAATCCTACCTGGTAAGTATCTCATACTGCTCAGCAATATTCCAGCAGAGGATGGACAAGTGTAATGTAGGCTGTCTCTTTAGTGGGTTTGTCGCATCTTCTGAGTGTTCTGCCAACAAAGTGCAGTCTTTGTTTCACCTTCCCCGCAATATTATCTATGTGGTCTTTCCAATTTAAGTTGCTTGTAATTGTAATTCCTAGGTATTTAGTCAAATTGACAGCCCTTAGATTTGTGCAATTTATCGTATACCAAAAATTTATCAGATTTTTTTTAGTACCCATGAGGATGACCTTGCACTTTTCTTTGTTTAGTGTTAATTGCCACTTTTCACACCATACAGAATTTCTCTCTAGATCATTTTGTAATTGGAATTGATCGTCTGCTGATTTTACTAGACTGCAGATTACAGTGTCATCTGCAAACAATGTAAGGGGGCTGCTCAGATTATCACCTATATCATTTATATAAATCAGGAATAGCAGAGGGCCTATGACACTACCTTGCAGAGTGCCAGATATTACTTCTGTTCTACTCAATGATTTACCATCTATCACAATGAACTGTGACCTCTCTGCGAGGAAATCACAAATCCAGTTGCGCAACTGATATGATACTCCATATTCATACAATTTGATTAATAGTCGCTTGTGAGGAATGGTATCAAAAGACTTCGGGAAACCTTGGAATATAGAATCAATCTGAGATCCCTTGTTAACAGCAGTCATTACTTCATGGGAATAAAGAGCTATCTGTATTGCAAAAGAATGATATTTTATGAATGCGTTATGGTTATGTATCAATAAGTCATTTTCTTCAAGGTGATTCATAATGTTCAAGTACAGTATATGCTCCAAAATCCTACTTGAAATTGAGGTCAGTGATATGGGTATGTAATTCAATGGGTTGTCACCAAAATATATAATATGTTTCCATCTCGAGTTGGTTTTCTAACCTATTGCTCAATGTTGTATGTTGAGAGCACTCCTAGAATAACTTCACATGAGACTCTGCTTCTGCAACCTGTGATAAATATGTAATTTTCCCAGTCAGTGGATGCCAGATAAAAGTCTCCATCTATAACTAATGTATAATTTGGATATTTGTTTCCTATGTATGCAAGACTTTCCCAGAAATGTTCTCCGATGTTTGCTGCAGATGCTGGTGGTCTATAAAAACATCCTAATACACTGGTCAATCCTTCTCTGATTGACAGTTTTATCCAGACTATTTCGCAGTCCAACCCAGTATCGATCTCAAATGCATTTAAAACCCTTTTACTGCAATGAACACACCACCTCCCATAGCATCAGTCCTATCCTTCCTAAACATTGTCCAGTCCGAGTTCAAAATTTCACTGTTATTTATTTCTGGTTTCAACCACCTTTTGGTAACCAATACAATATTGGCATTGCTACTGTGTATTTCAGAAAGTAACTTGGGGATCTTGCTACAGACACTTCGACAATTTACTAACATGAGATTTAGCATATCTGTCTTTTGGAATGAACTGTTTAGGCGAACTAACAATTTTTACATTTGGCACACCCAAATCAGTGTCAAGAACTGGTAGTTTTTCAGGCCAACATTTTGTTTCCTGTGAGGAGGAATCTAATCTAAAAAAGCTCCATGTGTACTCCACAAGTACTGTGCTAGCCATGTAGCATGTAGCATGATTTAAGATGCTCCCCCAGACATTACAGAAGGTGAGATATGGTTCTTAATTGAGTGTGTGATCACCATGGATGGCAATGCATGCTCCTCAACATGCACACATGCTGGTCATAAGGTGTGTAAAGTGCTCTTGTGGTAGGCGCGTAATGGGGCCCCTTAGGAATACGGCGGCTAAGGAGGGGAAGAAATCCTGTGTGCACTCCGTGTGCATTCCGGGAGGAGTCATTCCTGATGTGGAAAGGGTCCTTCCAGATGCCATGAAGAGCACAGGGTGCAGCCAGCTGCAGGTGTTGGCACATGTCGGCACTAATGACGTGTGTTGCTATGGATCTGAGGAAATTCTCTCTGGATTCCAGCGGCTATCTGATTTGGTGAAGGCTGCCGGTCTTGCTTATGAGATGAAGGCAGAGCTCACCATCTGCAGCATCGTTGACAGAACCGACTGCGGACCTTTGGTGCAGAGCCGGGTGGAGGGTCTGAATCAGAGACTCAGACGGTTTTGCGACCGTATTGGCTGCAGATTCCTTGACTTGCGCCATAGGGCGGTGGGGTTTCGGGTTCCGCTGAATAGGTGAGGAGTTCACTACACTCAGCTGGCGGCTACACGGGCAGCGGAGACTGTGTGGCGTGGACTGGGTGGTTTTTTAGGTTAGAAGGCCTCGGGAAAGTGCGGGATGGGCTGCAATGTCAAAGGGTGCTTGGCAATTACAGGACATGCTTGGATCAAGGAACAGTCGGAATTATAGTTGTAAATTGTTGTAGTTGCGCTGGAAAAGTCCCTGAGCTTCAAGCGCTAATAGAAAGCACAGAAGCTGATATCGTTATAGGAACAGAAAGCTGGCTAAAGCCTGAAATAAGTTCTGCAGAAATTGTTACGAAGTCTCAGACGGTGTTCAGGAAAGATAGATTAGGCAGAATTGGTGGTGGAGTGTTTGCGTCTGTCAGTAGTGGTTTATCTTGTAGTGAAGTCGAAGTAGATACTCCGTGCGAATTGGTATGGGTGGAGGTTATACTTAACAGCCAAATTAAGTTAATAATTGGCTCCTTCTACCGACCCCCAGACTCCGATGATACAGTTGCGGAACAGTTCAGAGAAAGTTTGAGTCTTGTAACAAATAAATACCCCACTCATACGGTTATAGTTGGTGGGGACTTCAACCTACCCTCTGTATGTTGGCAAAAATACTTGTTCAAAACCGGTGGTAGGCAGAAAACATCTTCCGAGATTGTCCTAAATGCTTTCTCCGAAAATTATTTCTAGCAGTTAGTCCACGAACCCACTCGAATTGTAAATGGTTGCGAAAACACACTTGACCTCTTAGCCACAAACAATCCGGAGCTGATAGAGAGCATCATGACTGATACAGGGATTAGTGATCACAAGGTCGTTGTAGCTAGGCTCAATACCATTTCTTCCAAATCCATCAGAAACAAACGCAAAATAATTTTATTTAAAAAAGCGGATAAAGTGTCACTAGAAGCCTTCCTAAAAGACAATTTCCATTCCTTCCGAACTGACTATGCGAATGTAGACGAGATGTGGCTCAAATTCAGAGATATAGTAGCAACAGCAATTGAGATATTCATACCTCATAAATTGGTAAGAGATGGAACGGATTCCCCGAGGTACACAAAAAAGGACCGAACGCTGTTGCAGAGGCAACGGAAAAAGCATGCGAAGTTCAGAAGAACGCAAAATCCCGAAGATGGGCTAAAATTAACAGACGCGCGACATTTGGCATGTACTTCGATGCAAGATGCCTTTAATAGGTTCCACAACGAAACATTGTCTCGAAATTTGGTAGAAAATCCGAAGAAATTCTGGTCGTATGTAAAGTACACAAGCGGCAAGACGCAGTAAATACCTTCGCTGCGCAGTGCCGATGGTACTGTTATCGATGACTGTGCCGCTAAAGCGGAGTTATTGAACGCAGTTTTCCGAAATTCCTTCACCAGGGAAGACGAATGGAATATTCCAGAATTTGAAACATGAACATCTGCTAGCATGAGTTTCTTAGAAGTAGATACCTTAGGGGTTGCAAAGCAACTCAAATCGCTTGATACGGGCAAGTCTTCAGGTCCAGATTGTATACCGATTATGTTCCTTTCAGATTACGCTGATACTATAGCTCCCTACTTAGCACTCATATACAACCGCTCGCTCACCGATAGATCTGTACCTACAGATTGGAAAATTGCGCAGGTCGCAGCAGTGTTCAAGAAGGGTAGTAGGAGTAATCCATTTAACTACAGACCTATATCATTGACGTCGGTTTGCAGTAGGGTTTTGGAGCATATACTGTATTCAAACATTATGAATCACCTCGAAGGGAACGATCTATTGACACGTAATCAGCATGGCTTCAGAAAACATCGCTCTTGTGCAACGCAGCTAGCTCTTTATTCGCACGAATTAATGGCTGCTATCGACAGGGGATCTCAAGTTGATTCCATATTTCTAGATTTCCGGAAAGCTTTTGACACCGTTCCTCACAAGCGACTTCTAATCAAGCTACGGAGCTATGGGGTATCGTCTCAGTTGTGTGACTGGATTCATGATTTCCTGTCAGGAAGGTCGCAGTTCGTAGTAATAGACGTCAAATCATCGAGTAAAACTGAAGTGATATCAGGTGTTCCCCAGGGAAGCGTCCTGGGACCTCTGCTGTTCCTGATCTATATAAATGACCTGGGTGACAATCTGAGCAGTTCTCTTAGATTGTTCGCAGATGATGCTGTAATTTACCGTCTAGTAAGGTCATCCGAAGACCAGTATCAGTTGCAAAGCGATTTAGAAAAGATTGCTGTATGGTGTGTCAGGTGGCAGTTGACGCTAAATAATGAAAAGTGTGAGATGATCCACATGAGTTCGAAAAAAAATCCGTTGGAATTCGATTACTCGATAAATAGTACAATTCTCAAGTCTGTCAATTCAACTAAGTACCTGGGTGTTAAAATTATGAACAACTTCAGTTGGAAGGACCACATAGATAATATTGTCAGGAAGGCGAGCCAAAGGTTGCGTTTCATTGGCAGGACACTTAGAAGATGCAACAAGTCCACTAAAGAGACAGCTTACACTACACTCGTTCGTCCTCTGTTAGAATATTGCTGCGCGGTGTGGGATCTTTACCAGGTGGGATTGACGGAGGACATCGAAAGGGTGCAAAAAAGGGCAGCTCGTTTTGTATTATCACGTTATAGGGGAGAGAGTGTGGCAGATATGATACACGAGTTGGGGTGGAAGTCATTACAGCATAGACGTTTTTCGTCGCGGCGAGACCTTTTTAAGAAATTTCAGTCACCAACTTTCTCTTCCGAATGCGAAAATATTTTGTTGAGCCCAACCTACATAGGTAGGAATGATCATCAAAATAAAATAAGAGAAATCAGAGCTCGAACAGAAAGGTTTAGGTGTTCGTTTTTCCCGCTCGCTGTTCGGGAGTGGAATAGTAGAGAGATAGTATGATTGTGGTTTGATGAACCCTCTGCCAAGCACTTGAATGTGAATTGCAGAGTAGTCATGTAGATGTAGGACAGCCCATTCTTCCATTGACAACTGCTGGTTGGTCAATGGAGCATGTGGATGGACTGCAGTTTGGCTCCCCAGCACATCCCACAAATGTTTGATGGTGTTTAAGTTAGGGTAATGGGCAGACCAGCACACTCACTGAATACATCTCATTCCAAGAGATCTTCTGCTTGTGCAGTTTGATGTGCTCACACAATGTCATTCATAAAAATGAAGTCATGGTCAAATGCACACATGAAAAGATGTACATGGGGAACGAGTACTGCATCACAATAACTTTGCCTGGTGAGTGTACCATATTGAATGATTTGAGGGTCAATATGCCCATGAAAAGTGTCAGGGTGTATATGACCGGGGATATCTGGGAAAAACCCAGGAATTTTTTCATCCAGGAGAAAACTGAGAAAACCACAGGAATTTTTTGAATTCCATGCATTTTTTGTTTAGTTTTCAGTTAAATTTCTGTAATTTTGTCTGGTAAGAATCAATACTCTAACAAAGGATATTACTATATTCTGTTACTGCAACAATAAAACGTGAACGAGGAAAAAAAATCAAAATAAAACATAAATTGCAATGGAAATGTGCCATATACAACAACAAAACACAGTGCTCATACAGGCATATGCCAACAGCAAAATGTGTCAAAGGCTTTAGGAAGACCATGCAATGGTACATAACAACAAATTGCCTCCGATGAGTGTGGTGTCACAATTGTTTACATTAGGTTCATTTTAGCAGTTATGAGCAGGCTCATGTGCATGTGCAGTTGAGTGGTGTATAAGTAGCACCATCTCCCATATCTGGTTACAGAAATGTGACAGTTGCTGTGTAAACAGTCACAGAAAGCAGCTAAATGCAACTGGGAAAAATTTTACAGCTGTACCCAAGCTGCCAGATTCATGCATGCGCAGCGGGCATATTTCTATGAGGGAATTGGGTGAGGGGTGCCAAATTAATATTCTTGAGGAGTAAAAATGTAGTTTCACAAAGTGCCTAGCATCCAGTGCACGTTGGTGTATCAATTATTCACGTGGTTTTGATGTGCATCCCTGTTGGTTTTTTAACACACTCTGTAAGTTGATTTCTGAATGAATAATAAGCTGCGTGGGGTAGCCATGGTTCACACAGCTACCCCTGTTCAAATCCTCCCTCAGGCATGGGTGTATGTGCTGTCCTTAGCGTAAGTTAGATTAAGTAGTGTGTAAGACTAGGGACTGATTACATCAGGAGTTTGGTCCCACGATTAAAAAAAAAAAAGAAAAAAAAAACATGTATAGTGTACATGATGTCTCTGTCAGGAGAATCCTTGTCGCGTCTGTAAATAAACTTTCCTGCAGGCAAAAGCGACCGGGCTATACAACCTGAGCAGAGTAAAGCTGAATGAGTGAACGCCAATCGCTGTCTGATTATGTGGTTGATTGGGTTTGCGAATAATCAGCTTTGTTATAATTACTAGGGAAATCCATAGATTCGGACTACCAGAGTGGAAATAAACAAATAACAGGAATAATAGGTAAGAAAGATAACATATTATCTTCTCGGTGTATCCAGGAAAATGAAATTTTGTAAGAAAATTTTAGACCAGATTGCTAGACTACAAAAGGCCAGTTGTAGAGTCCCAGTCTTGCAGCCACTTAAGTTCTATCCTGGAAGTAGTGAGGAAAGTAGTTTGTAGGAACATAACAATGCCTAACTGGAGAATATTGAGGGATAACTAAACTGGTGATTGTGGCAGGGTTAGTGAAGTTAACCGGCAAATAAATTTTGACAAAGGTAGGAATAGTTCCAGAATTAGTCACGACAAGATTGTTTGTTAGAACAAGGAAGGAGAGGAAACAGGGACATCACACAAATTAGGGAAGTATATGATGATTCCAAATTTATATTAATATCTCATACTACTACGTTCGGTCTCATGCTTGAGAAACTGGAACATACCACAGGACATTTTAACTTCCCCTGTCCTGAATATGGTTTGATAGCATCCAGTACTAAATATATGCGATTCAATCCCATGGAGTGAAATACAGTGACCTCCAATAGAAGAATGCTGTGTGAAGAGGGGTGACAGTGCACTCTGGCACATTTAAGACCAAATAACATGTCTTACATTTCCTCTTACATTTCCTCTTCAGAAAGATGTGTGCTACAAAATGAACATATTTTCGAAAATTTGATTTTTAAATTTTTTACATATCTCAAACGCTCGAGGGAGGGGGCTGAGGCTGGGAGGAGGGGGATTTCCACTTTTCTGACAGCTATGCATTAATCACCTTGTAGAACAATGAAGTTATTTTTGTCAGTTGGCTAAAGAAATTTGGCTTTTATTAATCTTTTATGCTGAGGCAGTCAACATGTTTGAATCAAAGTGTTTAGTTCCACACTATTGGCTAATTTCAACTGCTCTCAGCATTTCAAGTGCACATTTTCATATTCTAGCACATATAGCATTATGCCATAATAAAGAATCAAAAATTAGTTAATAAAGTACTGGTACTCCAAGAAAATTTACATCCTGAAACCCACTCTGAAAAGCTTAATATCAAGTCGAGGCTTACTTCATTAGGAATCTGGCCATACGAATGTGCTCTTTAAGTAGGCACTTTAGGTGTGCCATTTTAGTATGGTTCATGAAATTTTGATGCTCTTGGAGTATCCTCTGATGTCTTTTTTTTGTGACATAACGTAAGATCTTTTAATGTTTTACGTGTATGAACATATGGGCTTCCTGCATCATAGCAGCTGCCAAAGTGCGATGACACCTGTTATCTGGTGCTTTCTGGCAACTTCTGAAACGAACCTATTTTTAACAGGTTGGGGTAACATATTGTGAATGGTGGTTTGAAAAGCGTTACTTTCAAAGTAAATTCCCTTTTACGCAAGTTGAACTATGTGTGAGAATGTACGATGTATTTCTTAAATCACAGAGCGTTTGATGACAAGCCATTTAGAAGTATCTCAAGCCCAGATCAGACAGTCATGTCTTCATTTTGAGCAAATTGATGTAGTGCTGTGGGAAGCTCTCTCTCCTCTGTGGTAGCTAATTTATTTGTGGAAAACTCTGAGGACAAGTAACAATTCTATGGATTGACAAGTTTTACATTTCTGAGGGAAAATATACTGTCACTTAATAACACAGAAGAAGTGTGTTTTCATCTGGGAGAAAGTGTTTCTCTAACCGGGAAATCCAGGAAAAATCCTTCCCCCCCCCCCTCCCGCGTAGACACCCTGAGTGTGGGCTTCCCCACGCCATATCACCTGGACCATCAAAAGTGATCATGGTTGACACTATTTATGGCTACATTATGTGTTTCCCTCTCTTGTTATACATGGGTATGTCCAGCATTGTTGAACATGGTAGTTTTGATGTCCAGGTGTTATGGTGTGAGGGCACATTATGTAGCGTTTGCTTCCTGACCCGCAAATCTTTGAATGTTGTGCTCTCACCAGTCAGTCTTAGTGCGAGAATGTGCTCCTTCCTTATGTGCACCTTTTTGGGGTGCCTTTGGCTTTGGATTCATTTTTATGGATGACAGTGCATGAACACATTGAGCAGTGCAACTGAAGCAACTCTTGGAATGAAAGAATATTTGGCAACTGGAGTGGCCTGCCTGTTTCTGTTTCTCAAATCCCATCAAGCACATGTGTTGGGGAGACATACTGCAGCATTGCCAGATGCACCAGCAACCATCCAGCTGTTGTCAACCATTCTGGATGAGGAATGGAATGCTGTACCTCAAGAACTCCTTAGTAACTTTGTAGCCAACAGGAGAGCATGTTGTAGATTATGCACTGCCTTCTGTGTCCTGGGAGACATCATGAATGATGTTGATTCCAATGTAATTATTTTATTGGAATGGAAGTGTCAGTTCTGTTCATTTCATATAATACAGTGTGTCCATAAAGTCCCTTTACAACTTCTAAATTTTATTACAATGGCAGTTGTTGAAATATTTTAACAACATTTCTTTTATTGTAATTAGTGTTTATAAAAGTTTTTTTGACAGTGTTTAATAGACCTCTATATGGGTGCCTTTAGTTGCATGAAGCATGTCAAGACGGTACTCGATTTCTTGCCAGGTTCACTGTAGCATAGCCTCATCAATGGTAGGAATGGCTTTATGAATCCTTTGCTTCAAGTCAGCAATGTCCTGTATCTGTGTTTGATACAAGGTATCTTTTCCATACCCCCATAAAAAACTCCAGGGGAGTGATATCTGGTGAATGCAGTGGCCAAGTAAAATGATAGTTGGTTGTAAGTCAATCAATTGTGGTCCTATATATTCTGTCAAAAGGTTGAGGTAAACATCTGCAGTAATTGTTGACGCATCGAAGAAAAATGGACCAGATTCTCACATTGTGTCTGTTTAATGTCATAGAAACATGAAAACTTGCCTCGTCAATGAAACAAACTTGCTTGAGGAATGCTTCATCCTCTGAAAGGTGTTCCAGCTTGTTGAGTGCAAACTCAGTCTGTTTTGGCTTTTCATTTGGCTCTGTAAAAGTTGCCCTCTTGTGGAGGGCCTTATGCACATTTGAACATGGTAGTTGCAACTGACTGGCCGCAGTGTGGATGGACTTCGTAGGTGAACAAATGAAGACGTTTAAAACATGATCAATGTTTTCCTTGGATATTTTTTGTCCTCTGCCCCTCCCTTTATTAAACACTGTCCCTGTCTCCATAAATTTTTTGTGCCATGCATGGATTGAAGCGTGTGATGGTGGAACGATTCCATACTTTGTTCTGAAGTTTTGTTAAGTCTGAACATCCAATTTGTCTCAATAAACCAGGACACGCATTGTGCCTTCTCTTGAGGAGTTTCCATTTTATAGCAGTTCAGTTCCTTCCATCAACAGCATATCTGCAACACAAAATTTCAGTATATATAAAATCTTTAGTAAACAGTGATTACAATAAAAGAAATTTTTTTAAACTATTTCAACAACTGCCATTGTAATAAAATTTTGAAGTTGTAAAGGGACTTTATGGACACCCTGTATATCTTTCAGTTCCTTTCTGTACTGTACTGGAGCAGTTCTTTCTATGTATAGCCCATGAATCAGGAAGCTATGCTATGAGGCACTGACATAATGTGAAAATTACTTATAAGTTTTGCACACTGGTGTATTATGGACTTCAGTACAGCTACAGCAGGCTGGATGGCCAAGAGAGAGAGATAGAGAGAGAGAGTGAGAGAGAGAACTTCTCATGCAACTGTGAAGTGTTTGTTAACTCAATCAAGCTGCTATCCAGTACTGTTATTGCTGCTTGTACCCTGAAGAGAGAGAAGCCATAACACACATGCACTCTCTCTCTCTCTCTCTCTCTCTCTCTCTCTCTCTCTCTCTCTCTCTCTCTCTCCTCCACACTCTTTCTTTCTTCTTTTCTTTTCATGCTTACAGAGTAAACCAGGAATTGTATGTTTTCTTAATGCTTTTTTTCCTCTCCTCTGCATGTTTTTCTCAACTGGGTATGTAGATGGGTATCTGCTTTTTTTGTTGTTCTTTGTTATAGAAACCTCCTGCTACAGGTTGTGACTTGTAATCTTCCAGCAGATATGTTCTTTGTCTGATTTCCTGAAATGTTGAAATTTTCAATAACTGGTAGACCAGATGAGGGAGAAACTGTTATTGATAATTATTACCATAGCTATGTCATTCACCAGTCAAGAGTGGATAGACTGCATCAGTGTTACAATGTTAAGATTACACAAACATTATAATACAAAACCAATTAGCACAAGTGTGCATAGTACAGAACATATTTACATAAGTATAGCATAACACTAATGACATATAGAGTGAAACTCTTTTAACAAATACATGTTCACTTCATTTCATATGGCAGTGCATTGTTTATGGAGTCCAGTTTGCTGTTTCACTGTCAAGAACTCATTTAAACTGTACAGAGGTTTATGGCATAGATTTTGTGACTGGCAGTGCATTGTTTAGGGAGTCCAGTTTGCTGTTTCACTGCCAAGAACTCATCTAAACTGTACAGAGGTTTATGGTATAGATTTTGTGACATCTTTTGTTGAAATATCACTAAGTCCAAGGACTATATTTAAGGATGTAGATGGATGAACATTTTAATAGCTAATGTTGGAAAACTGTCTTATGTCATGAAGAGTCAACAACTTGGGATGTCTATGTGTTATTTACTGCATGTATTATAATTGTGGACATCAATTCTTCTGGTGAATGTTTCATGATTTTCTTCCATATACATGAAACAGGTGAAGATATAGTAACTGAAAAGTGTCACCACACCTAGATGTGAGAAGGTTGGTTCACAGAGGTCCAGTTTCCTGCTTGATGTTATGATCCTTATTGCTTTTTTTTGTAGTAGTAGAATTTTCTTGCAGCCTACAGAGTGAATGACACCACAGTAACAGGCCATAGATGATATTGCTGTGGAACATGAAAAATATACCATCATCAGATAGTCATTAGTTATCTCGTGCTTCAGTTTCCTCAGGAGGTATATGGCTCATAACAGTTTGTCACACCCATGTGCAACATGTTTTTGTCAGGTGAGTTTACTATCCACCATGAATGCCAGAAGCTTCACATTACCTGCACCTTTTATGTACCATTTGCCACTGAGCCTACATACCAATTTTTCAATTTTTTCTTAATTATATTAATTTTGTTTACAATAAATGATTCCTTTGTAGCATCAAACAAAGCTACTTCTTCTTGATTCATGCTGGTATCAATGTCTTTTGAGTAGAAAGTTGCGTCATCTGTGAATTGCAAGTACCGTCCACGAGAACTTAAATCATTTGCGAATACCAGGTACAGGAGGGGTTCATTTCTGATCCCTATGGCACACTGTATTCCAACTTTTGCTCACATGGTAGTTCTCCTTGGACTGATACATTTTGTCTTTTGTTTTCCAAGTAAGATTTGAGTGTTCTCAGAACAGTAACTCCAACTCCATATTTACTGATCTTGTTTTGTAGTGCCTAATGAAGAATGCAGTCAAACACCTTACTGAGGACACAAAGTGTCAGTTCTACAGATCCCTTATCCTCAAAGCTATACTTTAGCCTAGTAACCAGATCTATTACTGCTGTTGTTGTAGAGTTGTCTTTCCAGAAACTGTCTGTGGATGGGCCAAGAGTTCATTTATTTTAAAGTAATTTGATATTTGGTCTTTCATTGCATGGTCAACAACTTTAGTGAAGATTGAAATGATTGAGATTGATCTGTAGCTTTCTCCCATGGTGGGTTACCATTTTTATAAACTGGTCCTGACTGCCCAAGTTTAAGAAAGTCCAGAAATTCACCAGCAGTAAAATACATATTAATTACCATAGTCAATGGGTCAGCAATTTCATATATTTTCTTGAAAATGTTAGTAGACATCCTGTATACATCCTGGCTGTCAGAAACTTCATAATATTTTACAATCTTTATTGTTTCATTTTATTTGTAATTATTTCCAGTTCATCATTGTGCATCTCTCGTCATTTAGTACAGCACCTGCAGGGTCTATATTGGGTTCTGGTATTGTACTTACATTGTTTTCTACAGTGCCAATTAAATAACTATTAAAGTCATCTGGACTACACAAGCTTAAGGGAGAGGTGGTTTTCTTCCTGTGTTTGTTGATCAGATCTGAGGCTGCCGTGCCGTGCATGGGTTGTGAGTTCCTTCAATCAACCAATTATTGCTTTTCTTTTTGGCTTCTTCTCCATCCTTTCCATAATGTCTTTTTGCTTTCAGATATCTGCTGTAGAATACTTCCTTTGTACTGGGATCTGTTATTGTTGTGTAGTGATAATGGAATAGCAGTATGGTGTATTTTAATTTTTTTCAGTATACCACATTTTTTTCTTTCATATTGTGGCTGTGTTGTGAAATGCTCGCAGGACAGTTTTTGTTCTTCTGTGGATAGATACAGTCAAATTTGGCTTTGATGATTTGAGAAAAACTCTTTAAATGCATCAGTCACTGCCATTTCTACATCTACATCTACATCCATACTCTGCAAGCCACGTGTCGGTGTGTGGTGGAGGGTACATTGAGTACCTCTATCAGTTCTCTCTTCTATTCCAGTCTTGTACTGTTTGTGGCAAGAAGGATTGTCAGTGTGCCTCTGTGTGGGCTCCAATCTCTCTGACTTTAGCCTCATGGTCTCTTCATGAGATATACGTAGGCGGGAGCAATATACTGCTTGACTCCTCGGTGAAGGTATGTTCTTGAAACTTCAACAAAATCCCATACCAAGCTACTGAGCGTTACTTCTCCAGTCTTCCACGGGAGTTTCATCTCCATAATGCTTTCGCGGTTACTAAATCATCCTGTAACGAAGCGCTGCTCTCCGTTGGATCTTCTCTATCTCTTCTATCAACCCTATCTGGTACAGATACCACACTGCTGAGTAGTATTCAAGCAGTTGGCGAACAAGCGTACTGTAAACTACTTCCTTTGTTTTCTGATTGCATTTCCTTAGGATTCTTCCAATGCATCTCAGTCTGGCATCTGCTTTACCAATGATCAACTTTATATGATCATTCCATTTTAAATCACTCCTAATGCGTACTCCCAGATAATTTATGGAATTAACTGCTTCCAGTTGCTGACCAGCTATACTGTAGATAAATGATAAGGGATCTTTCTTTGTATGCATTCGCAGCACATTACACTTGTCTACATTGAGATTCAATAGCCATTCCCTGCACCACGAGTCAATTAGCTGCAGATCCTCCTGCATTTCAGTACAATTTTTCATTGTTGCAACCTCTCGATACACAACATCATCATCTACAAAAAGCCTCAGTGAACTTCTGATGTCATCCACAAGGGCATTTATGTATATTATGAATAGCAACGGTCCTACGACACTCCCCTGCAGCACACCTGAAATCACTCCTACTTCGGAAAACTTCTCTCCATTGAGAATGACATGCTGCGTTCTGTTTTCTAGGAACCCTTCAATCCAATCACTCAATTGGTTTGATAGGTCATATGCTCTTACTTTGTTCATTAAACGACTGTGTGGAACTGTACTGAATGCCTTGCAGAAGTAAAGAAACATGGCATCTACCTGGGAACCCGTGTCTGTGGCCCTCTGAGTCTCATGGATGAATAGCGTGAGCTGGCTTTCACACAATCGTCTTTTTTGAAACCCATGCTGATTCCTACATAATAGATTTCTAGTCTCCAGAAAAGTCATTATACTCACACATAATACGTGTTCCAAAATTCTACAACTGATAGACGTTGGAGATACAGGTCTATAGTTCTGCACATCTGTTCGATGTCCCTTCTTGAAAACGGAGATGACCTGTGCCCTTTTCCAATCCTTTGGAATGCTACGCTCTTCTAGAGACCTACGGTACACTGCTTCAAAAAGGGGGACAAGTTCCTTTGCTTACTCTGTGTAAAATCGAACTGGTATCCCATCAGGTCCAGCGGTCTTTCCTCTTTTTAACGATTTTAATTTTTTCTCTGTCCCTCTGTCATCTATTTCGATATCTACCATTTTGTCATCTGTGCAACAATCTAGAGAAGGAACTACAGTGCAGTGTTCCTCTGTGAAACATCTTTGGAGAAAGACATTTAGTATTTTGGGCTTTAGTCTGTCATCCTCTGTTTCAGTACCATTTTGGTCACAGAGTGTCTGGTCATTTTGTTTTGATCCACCTACTGCTTTGACATTGGACCAAAATTTCTTACGATTTTCAGTCAAGTCAGTACACACAACTTTACTTTTGAATTCATTGAATGCTTCTCGCATAGCCCTCCTCACTCTACATTTCACGTCGTGTAATTATTATTTGTCTGCACGAATTTGGCTATGTTTATGTTTGCTGTGAAGTTCCCTTTGATTCCGCAGCAATTTTCTAACTTGGTTGTTGTACCATGGTGGCTCATCTCTTATGATCTTGCTTGGCTCATACTCATCTAATCTATGTTGTATGATGGTTTTGAACTTTGTCCACTGATCCTCAACACTATCTGTACTTGAGACAAAACTTTTGTGTTGAGCCATCAGGTACTCTGAAATCTGCTTTTTGTCATTTTTCGCTGTTCTGCATTAACTGTTTCAAATAGTTCAGGTCTGTTTGTCACCAGAAGGTCTAAATTGTTATCTCCACAAGTCGGTTCTCTGCTTAACTGCTCAAGGTAGTTTTCCGATAAAGCACTTAAAAAAAATTTCACTGGATTTTTTGTCCCTGCCACCCATTATGAACGTTTGAGTCTCCCAGTCTATATACGGCAAACTAAAATCTCCAGCCAGAACTACAACATGGTGGGGAAATCTACTCGAAATATTTTCCAAATTATCCTTCAGGTGCTCAGCCACAACAGCTTCTGAGCCAGGAGGCCTATAGAGACATCTAATTACCATGTCTGAGCTTGCTTTAACCGTGACCTTCACTCAAATTATTTCACATTTTGGATCTCCATCAATTTCTTTCGATACTATTGCACTTCTTATTGCTATAAACCCGCCTCCCCCTTCACTGTCCAGCCTGTCTCTGCGTTATACATTCCAATCTGAGTTTAGAATTTCATTACTGTTTATATCTGATTTCAGCCAACTTTCTGTCCCTAGTACTATGTGGGCATTGTGACCGTTTATTAATGAGAGCAGTTCTGGGACCTTTCTATAGACACTCCTTCAGTTTACAATTAGCACATTAATATTGTTATTCCCTGTTGCATTTTGCCTACTCCTACCTTGCCGCATCTCAGGAGGTGTCTTGTCGGGCCTAGGGAGGGAATTCTCTAACCTAAAAAACCCACATGTGCACTCCACACGTACTCCGTTACCCTTGTAGCCACTTCCTGCATGTAGTGCATGCCTGACCTATTCAGGGGGACCCTACATTTCTCTTGCAGTCGGGTACACCCACTGCTCTCTATCACCACCGGCAGGGCCTCTTCCACATCTCAGATGAGACTCATTATCTCATATACCAAAATTCAAAGAGAATACACGTAATGGAAATTACCACAATATACTTAAGCCAACCTTTCTGGCTTCCAAAATCCATCATATATAATTTCATTTACTTCCTTAGTACGTAATTCTCTCTTGCCGTAAACACATTTCTTACAACAACATCTTTACAGGTTACCAAAACTTCTGAAAACTGTTCATATTAGTGTATTGCCTTTCAGTTTGCTTTCATTTCTCTCTCTTTCTGGTTAGTATTTTAGTTTCTTACTCACACCAAGACCGTCAGTTACGATAGGGAAGAAGGAAAGAAGATAGCAAAAGTTCTGAATGATGAAGAGGAATGTTGACAACATGAAAAGAAAAAGGAAGTAGTATTGCCAACAACTCAGGATGCCTGGTGTTCATCAACCACCTGACAACGCAAAGGATGTGTACCCCTTGAGGCTAAAATATGCCTCTATGTCTATGAACTCACTCTGCAAACTCTATTCTAACACTTTGTACATTATATACAATAACAGGGAAGAAGGAAAGAAGATAGCAAAAGTTCTGAATAATGAAGAGGGAGGTTGACATCATGAAAAGAAAAGGAAATAGTATTGCCAACAACTCGGGACATCTGGTATTCTTCAACCATCTGACAGCGCAAAGAATGCATGTACCCTGAGGCTAAACTAGTTAGTGCAATTTAATTGATCCTTCAATATGCATTTCTTTAAATCAATAATGTTTTCGAAGCCCAGTAATTTGTGTGGCTTAACACATTCCAATCGGTAGGCATTTGCATTAGGTCTGGCTATGATTCTAAAAGGTCCCACATATTCATCAGTAAATTTTTTAGTTTCAGATGTAAGTTTCTTAGACTATTCTTTGGTTTTTACTAGCACTAGGTCATCATTCTGGAAATTAGTTGGATTTGACCTGGCATCGTGTATCCTTTTCCTTTCCCAAGCCTTTTTTCTAATATTGGCAGTGCTATTTTCTTTTTCTACTCCATAGCTACCTCAGTCAGAGTCGGAAATTCTACTTGCTCAAAGAGGAGATTATTGGGTCTAATTGCACCACTTAACTCTACTGGTTCAAAACCAGTGGCTTCATGTTTCATATTGTTCATAACTTCTTCAAAACACTCCCAGTAATTAGCCCAAGTACAGTGCTTCTCGAAACAGTATGTTCTACAGTTCTTTCATGATCCTTTCACACATGTTTACCTGTGGAAAATAGGCCAAAATTTTGATGTGTTCTATGTTTCTTTTCTTCCAACATTCTTCAAAAAGCTTAGAAATAAATTGCAACCAATTATCTGACAAAATTGCTTTTGGCACCACAATGTTTACAAAATAGTCTTCCTCCAATTTACTCACAATTACTTTTGAATTAGCCTTCTTAATAGGACAAAATCTCACATACTTTGAAAATCCATCCACCAACACAAACACATGTTCACAGCATCCCCTAGAAACTGGCTAATGGCTGAAAAGATCCACCGCTACTAAATCTACACTACTGGGCATTAAAATTGCTACACCATGAAGATGACATGCTACAGACACGAAATTTAACTGACAAGAAGAAGGTGCTGTGATATGCAAATGATTAACTTTTCAGAGAATTCACACATGGTTGGTGCCGGTGGTGACACCTACAATGTGCTGACATGAGGAAAGTTTCCAACCAATTTCTCACACACAAACAGCAGTTTACCGGCATCACCTGGTGAAAAATTGTTGTGATGCCTCATGTAAGGAGGAGAAATGCGTACCATTACGTTTCTGACTTTGATAAAGGTCAGATTGTAGCCTATTGCTATTGCGGTTTATTGTATCGCGACATAGCTGCTTGCATTGGTCGAGATCTAATGACTGTTAACAGAATATAGAATTGGTGGGTTCAGGAGGGTAATACGGAACGCTGTGCTGCATCCCAACAGCCTTGTGTCACTAGCCGTCAAGATGACAGGCATCTTATCCACATGGCTCTAACGGATCATGCAGCCACGTCTTGATCTCTGAGTCAACAGATGGGGATGTTTGCAAGACAACAACCATCTGCATGAACAGTTCGACGATGTTTGCATCAGCATGGACTATCAGCTCGGGCCCCATGGCTGTGGCTACCCTTGAAGCTGCATCACAGACAGGAGCGCCTGTGATGGTGTACTCAACAATCAACCTGGGTGCACGAATTGCAAAATGTCATTTTTTTTGGATGAGTCCAGGTTCTGTTTACAGTATCATGATGGTCGCATCCGTGTTTGGCAACATCACGGTGAACACACATTGGAAGCGTGTATTTGTCATTGCCATACTGGCGTATCACCCGGCATGATTGTATGGGGTGCCATTGGTTACACGTCTCGCTCACCTCATGTTTGCATTGACGGCACTTTGAACAGTGGACATTACATTTCAGATGTGTTACAACCCGTGGCTCTACTCTTCATTTGATCCCTGCGAAACCCTACATTTCAGCAGGATAATGCACGACCACATGTTGCAGGTCCTGTTCGGGCCTTCCTGGATACAGAAAATGTTCAAATGCTGCCCTTGCCAGCACATTCTCCAGATCTTTCACCAATTGAGAACATCTGGTCAATGGTGGCCAAGCAACTGGCTTGTCACAATACGCCAGTCACTACTCTTCATGTACTGTGGTATCATGTTGAAGCTGCATGGGCAGCTGTACCTGTACATACCATCCAAGCTCTGTTTGACTCAATGCCCAGGCATATCAAGGCCGTTATTACAGCCAGAGGTGGTTGTTCTGGGTACTGATTTCTCTGGATCTATGCACCCAAATTGCATGAAAAAATAATCACATGTTGGATCTAGTATAGTATATGTGTCCAATGAATACCCATTTATCATCTGCATTTCTTCTTGGTGTAGCAATTTTAATGGCCAGTAGTGTAGATTGTTTTGGGGTTCCTCAGAGTACATCTGTCCCCGTATAATTCTGTTATTTGCTCGAACCTTTTGACATCTGTCACAGCATTCTCGCCTCTTTCACACTCTACACCACATGTTATCAAAAATTACTACTTCACTTAATTCAGCAATACACTTACATGCCCTGTAATGTCCATATTTCCCATGTATAAAATCAATTAACAAATCTACATGGTGTTCCAGGAAGCAAATATGCCAACTTTCATTTGTGTTCTTTCTGCATCTAAAAAGAATATCCTTGATACCTGGTAATATTCAGCTAACTTCGTAAAATCATCAGATGATAATGAAATCAGGGCCCTAAACTGTCGACAGGTGCTTATATACATCAATGGGGACAGTTGAAAACATGTTCCCTAACTGGGACTGGAACCTGGACTCTCCTGCTTACATGGCAGATGCTCCGTCCATCTGAGGAACTGAGGGCACAGAGGATAGAGTGACTGCACGGATTTATCCCTTGCACAATCCCCGCAAGACCCACATTCCCAAAGTACCATCCACACAGTACATTTGTAGTGTCCCTGCCCCTTTGTAAGATTGTCTGTCATGAGTAATGAGTGTAATGGGCAGGAGCACTACGAACGTAGTTTGTGGAATGTGGGTCTCGCAGAGAGCATGCGAGGGATGAAGATGATATCTGTTGGGAATGTGGGTCTCACGGGGAGCATGCAAGGGATAAATCCCTGCAGTCACACTATCCTCTTTGCCTTCGGTGGCTTAGATGGATAGAGCGTCTGCCATGTAAGCAGGAGATCCTGGGTTCGAGTCCCTGTCAGGGCACACATTTTCAATCACCCCCGTTGCTGTATATCAACGCCTGTCAACACCTTATGGTCTTGATTTCATTTTAATTTCATTCTAAGAGAGCTGCATGATCACTGATGGTATCTGTTCTTTCAGACATATCTTAAAGAACAGATACCATCTTCATATATTGGAAAACCATGGTGACCTATCCTGCTTTTTACCAATTTCATATTATCGTCCTGGTTTTGTTCCCATATGAGATTCTTACAGATGTGCTTAATTGGTCCCTGTTCCTGCAGTTGAATGACTGCCAGCAAATTTCATCACAATCCCTGTTCTGTAATGGATCTACCGCCTGCTCTTGTTCCATTACACTTCTAGATAACGTAACTGCCACAATGTTCTCAGAACCCTTTATATACTTCATCTCATATTCAAAATGCTGTAGATACATAGCCCACCTCCTCAGTCTCGCCTGCTTGAGCTGACAAGTGTCTAAATATGTTAAAACACTACGATCAGTGAAAATTATGACTTCTATGTCACAAGAGCTATTAGCTCAATTTTTTTTATCTGAAAATAATATCTAAGGCTTCCAGTTCAGAAATGCTATAATTTTTCTCTGCTTGTTGCAATGATTGATTATCAAATATGATCATTTTATGGACCTGCTCTTCTCCTACTGTTTAAATCTGGAATAATTCTACCCCCAGATTGTAACCACATGCATCTGAACCCAAACAAAAAGGTTTTGAAAAGTGAGGATGGTCCAAAATCTGACTGTTCACTAGTGCTTCTTTAAGTTTGACACTCCTGAGTCTACTTGTAGAGTATGTTTATCCTTAAAAGTTCTCTCACACAAGGTGCATTGTATAACTGCCCAGACACAAATTTGCTATAAAACCCAAAAAATTCAAATATTCCTTTTAATTCTATCCATGTGATTGGTGCTGCATAATCTCTAATAGCCTTTAATTGTCCTGGATCAGGCATAATTCCTTCACCACCATATGTCCCAGGAATTCAATTTCTTTCTTAACAAATTCTGTTTTATCCAATTTCAATTTCGTTCCCTCCGTTTTATTTGCATCTAACACCTTGTCTAACAACAGGCAGTGCTCTTCCCAAGTGGGAGTTGAAATTAATACATTGTTCACATAAACTCTAATTCTCCTTAACAAATGGTCACTTAAAACCTGGGATATCACCCTAACAAATGCACAAACACTGATAAATTAAACCAAAAGGTACTCATAACATCTCCCCTCAAACAGGAAAGTTGTGTACTTTCGAGGTTCTTTAGCCAATGGTAGGTTCCAGCAGCCACACATTACATTCATGGATGTGAAAAATTTTGCACCTTTAAATTTTTGTAATAATTCTTCTATGTTCTCAGGCCTATCAGTTTCTGGCAAAAAAATTTTATATAATGCTCTGGCATCCAAAACAAGCCTAATAGAGTCATCCTCCTTAAGTACAACAACCAATGGGTTACTATATACACTACCAGCTTTTTCTATTATTCCACATTTGAGAATGTTTTGTATCATTTCTAAAACTGCTTCCTTATGTACTTCCGGAACAGCAGATGGTTTTTGGAACAAATGTGTATCCTCTTTAACAGTCAAATAGCACTCATAATTCCAAACTAGTCCTGATTAGTCTGAAAACACTTCACAATGCTTGTTCAAAATTTGTCTCAAATTTTGCTTTTGTACGTCTGTCGGATCCGTTAACTCATTTAGTTTTTCCTCACTCCTGATCTGGACATTCTCCATTTCAGAAGGATCCATTTCCTTTCTTTCTCCATATTCATTATAGCCCTTGATTACCTTTGTGGTCCTACAGTATCTTATTGGAATATCACTTTGTTCATTATTTACACATTATCTTTTACCTATGAAGGGAATAACTACTTTTTTCCATGTACTGTAATAATCACATCATTTGTCCTAAAATTAACCCACCCTTCATATTTATGTAAGAAATTGACACCTACCAACATTTCAACACTGAGTCCATTAATAATCAAAAAATTTAATTCTATTTGTGCTCCACTTACTATGACTGGTAGTAATATTTCCTGTTTAACGACCTTCTTGCTTTTTCCAGTGGCCACCACAATTTTCATCCCACTCACCTTCGTTATAACAATTTGCTTACTTTTAGGGAGAGCACTCACCAAATTCTGGGACACTGCACAAATTTCAGAACCAATATCTATTAAACAAGGAACATTTTCTTTAAGCACAGTGACTTAAGTGATAGATTGTCTTGGATTTATTTTTAGGCACTTAGACTCAGGCTCATCTAGCAAATCCTGCACTACCTCTTGTCTGTCAAAACCTACTCCTCCTGTGGAAATTAAAAGTACATTTACATGATCATCTTTCACCTCATTTTTGTTGCTAGCAGCTTTCGCTAACCCGACTCAAAATGCAAAAAGCATCACTGTATTCTTCCTCCTCCTCATCTGAAATATACTCTGTTTCTGCAACCCTTCCTACAGTGTTGTCAGAACTTTTAACAGTACCACCTTCTTCTTCATCTCCCCACTCTTAATCTTCACTTTCTGAAATAACTCCACTCACTATATTCATACTTTCATCCTCCCCATCCTGTATTTCTATAGTATTAATTCCATAGTCTATAGGTAGCCTCTCATCTGTTCTGCAGTTTTGATTCGCCCCCACCTCCTGACCTGAGTATTTGCTTTGTTTATGTGGTTCCTCCTTAAAAAGTTTCATGTGATCTCTATCTGCACTTTCCCACTCACAAACAGCTACTGAATTTATTGGATAACCAAATTGTTTTGCAGTGTCATTCTCCTCTACCCTTCTGTTTTCTATTGTGCTACCCCCATGCTGTTTAGCAGGTGCCTTCTTTACAAAGGGCATTGCTAGCAGGTTTAATCAATATGGTTTCAGTCTGCAAATGTTAGAATCATTACAGACTGCTAACAGTTTTCCTCCTGTGTGACATCATTGCCTCTGATGTTTCTGTCACCTGTCGGGCTGCGCTTACCCGTTATGTCATCAGACTGCAGCTGACGGCAATCAAAATATTGTACTCTGTCACTGAACCTATTTCCAGCAGTGCCACCTCTCCCCCGATATCTGCCTCTATAACTGTTCACTCGCTGTGAGCCTATTCTGTTTACATTAACTTCGGCTCTATTGTCATGTGGTCTAGCAGGAGGCCTAAAATTTCTCCTAGTATTTTCTTACTCTTTTAAAATATTTTCCACCCTTTCCAAATAATGGATAAACCTATCAATATCATAATAATAATAATAAAAATAATAATAATAATAATAATAATAATAATAATATTTATTCAACATCGAATAATCAAATACAATCCCTAGAAATAATACAGTTTCAGGACTTCATATAGATTATTCTTCTGAATACGTCAGTTTATAAATTTAAAAACTAATGGTTTGTTTGTATTAATAAATTTTACATTTGATGCATTTTACATTTGGTAGTATACAATCACAATATTACAAATATTGTTGTTATCAACATCGTATTAGTTGTAAGTTACTTTAAACTATGAGCTTGACATACTTATGAAGCACTTTTCATATAGATATAGTACTCGTCTAAGGAATAAAAAGGGTTTTCAATTAGAATTTTTTTTAGCTGATCTTTTAATTTGTTACTAGGAAGGGTTGTGAAACTTTTTGGTAGGGCATTAGCTAGCTTCAGCCCAGCATAAAGTGCATTTTTTTCATATAAAGCTGTTCTGTGGCTATTTACATGGTATCTGAACTTTTGCCTTGTATCGTACTGGTGCAGGTCACAGTTGAAATTTGGATTTATTGTTTTAACTAGCAATATAACTTTCAATATGTATAAACCTATAATGGTAAGCACTCCTAATTTTGGGAACAGATTTCGACATGATTCTCTGGGTTTGGCACCACAAATAATTCTGATAACTTTTTTCTGTAGTATTAATAATGTGCTTAGGTTGGCTTGAGTTGTTGCACCCCATATTTCTACAGCATAGTTTAAATTTGATGAGAATAGTGCATGATAAGCAGTTTTTAGTACAATATTTGCTCATCATATTTATAGCAAATACATTCTTCGACAGCTTACAGGCTAAGGAATCGATGTGCATGTCCCATTTGAGGCTGTCCTGGATTGTAATTCCCAAGAACTTTGTCCATTTTTCTTTTTTCACAATGTCATTTCCTATGGATAATTTCATACCAAATTCTATTTGTTTCCTTGTGTTAAATTCCATCATTGCAGTCTTTGAAGCACTTACATTTAGATGGATTTCATTAAAATACTTCACTATTTCATTAGTTACACTGTTGCACAGCACCTCCAGACTGTCATAGTCTTCGTGTCTACACACAATTGATGTATCATCTG
This sequence comes from Schistocerca gregaria, assembly GCF_023897955.1. Classification (NCBI taxonomy): domain Eukaryota; kingdom Metazoa; phylum Arthropoda; class Insecta; order Orthoptera; family Acrididae; genus Schistocerca; species Schistocerca gregaria. Next base: position 421,386,083 of record NC_064931.1, read on the forward strand.
CATACAATATTTTTTTACAGTTAGGGGCACAATACTTTATGTCATTAACATCTTGAGGAGCTGATATGACTTTATTCCTCCAGTACAATGGTAGCTTGTTTTCTATTCCCATAATTATTAGCTCTGTTTCTACTTTAGAATTCAAGTATGACAAAGTTGTAACCCACTTCTGTACAAATCTTTTAATGCCCTCCCTCTCTGGATCATAGTTTTCCTATTACCAAAACTTATTCAGAGCTTCCATTTGTTTTCTTTTTTCCCAATATTCTTCAAAAAAGACCTGTTTGAACTCCAATAGACTGTCATACTTATCTGAAGCTAAATTACCCCAGATTCTAACTTCTCCCATTAGATTAGAGGTGATGAATTTAATCTTTTGTTTATCATTCACACTTTAGGCAAAATATCCCCAAAATCACTCAAAAATTCATCTGGATTAACATTTTTACTGGGATCAAATAGTAAAATCTGGCAATGAGTAACATAGGCAATTTCAGATGAATCTTCAACACTCTTAGATACTATACTGCCGCTATGGTTGTTAGCCTTTTGCTCTGTTTTTGTTAATCTACCTTCATGCTCACAGAACTGCTCATTCACACCAGTACTAAACTGTTGGAGGTTAGTTTCATTGTCACTAATTTTACTTGCTATTTGCATGCCAAACTTCGCACATACATCCTTTCCATCTTTGATTTGACTTTCTAACATAGTGTAACTTTCCTCATAGTGCTTTTCTACATGATAGATCTGTTCATTAACAGTGGCTAATTCTAAGTGTAACTGCTGCTTTGACTGTTGGTTGTCCTCAACTACTTGCTCAATCTGGGAAGTTAGTTCACTTTTCACTGTTACAATAGCAGCATTATATTCTTGTCTAACCAGATTAACCTTACTTTTCATATTATTTCTAAACAAAGCCATGTCATTATTCCAGGAATCCCTCAAATTAGAAATTTTGTCCTCCATTTAACTTCCATTTCTATTGACAAGTTAGTAAACCCCTGATCAACTTCAGTATGTAACTCATTTATTTCAGAACTTAAGGAAGTTTTTACATCTAAACCCATTTTATTCATTTTGGTATCCATATCAGTACCTAATTTATTCATTTTAGTATCAATGTTGTTACCCATTTTATTAATTTTGGTGTCATTATCAGAACTTAATCAAGATTTAATTTCATTACCCATTCCCCTTATTTTACTATTAAGATCTGATCCCATTTCTTTCACTTTTGTGTTCATATCACATCCCATTTCCTATGCATGTGTCAAAATATCTGTTAACATTTTGGAAGCACTATCCTTTGGAACACAAGTAACAGATAGTGGTTTCAGCTTAATTTCAGTAACAGTGACAGGCCTATATTTAGAATCAGCTTTTACCGTGCTCTGTTCATTCTCTATACCATAAATAGAATGAACTGAATCTGGCAAACCTCTATCCTCTGTTTGTGACAAATCAAAACTGAAATTACCAGTTCTTGACTCATCTATATAGTCTTCTTTATCCACATCTACTCCACTCTCTCTCTTACTACTTTCTGATCCTAACTCACCATCATTCTGCAAAGTTTCTTGGCACACACACAAAAAACGTAAGAAAAACACTACTTATCTTTTGCCTCATCTGGTTGACTGCACGGGGAGATGAAACTGCAGGTCCATATGCCAAGCTCTGCCTGGTAGTTCAGAATACGGGCCACCACTTCCACCACAGCTACCAACTGCTCCAGATGCCGGTCAGCTGCCACAGCAATGCCACCTCTCAGAGTTCAGCATTCACAATGCTGCCACAATGTTCCACTTGGTGCTGTTTCTTGATGATAGTTCATTTGCACACTTGTCTAGTGTCCTAATATATTTCTTTTTACACACACGTGTGAATACTTCATGAGTTTAATTGACACTGCTGCTTTTATAAAGTTCCTACACAGTCAAAATTCACTATTGTTTTTTCCGGCTGATAAAGCACCAATTGCGGTGGGGCAGGTAATGAATTTGTGGCAAAAATGTTTGATCACTGTCTTTTGTTGTACTGTTCACTACAAAAGTTCCACCTACCTGAGTATGGCATCTGATCACCAACCAATTTGTCTGCATATGTAGGTACTGTTCAGATGACGTTAGAAGCAGTGTTGATGAAAAACGTTGTAGACACTCACATTGCAAAGTGCATGTAAACTCTAGCAGCAAGCTATCCTGTTACATCTTATAACAATTTTTGGGTCGATTGCCTCATCTCTTTAGCAAAAGGTAAGAATTCTGAAATTAGTGTTTTTATTTTCTTAGTTCAACAAAAACACCTACCATCAGCCCAAATTTACTTAACAATGTCACTGTTCTCAGTTCAAAGTTGTGCAATACATTTCACATGCAAAGCAGCCAGAAAAGCACTTAAGCCTGACATAAATTATTACGTGATCTACAGTCAAATACTCCGCTACTATATATGAGTTCCACATTCAATCCTTTTCAGTGGATTTATATTATAGAAATTTCTCGCCAAATATACCGTAAACGAATATGAAACATGCCATGTGGAATTTTTACGAAGGCCAAAAGTTCACAAGTGGTTCTCTTTCCAACAAAACTATCCAAGAATTTTCAAATTTCACAAAACTGTCTGTAACTGCAACTGCTATTATGGCCACCCAATCTGGACTCAAGAAGCCAATTATTTCTTCATTTTACACATAATAAAGATGGAAGTGTTCCACATGACCTGTACGTCTGATAGCTGACTAGTGACCTCTGTTCAGTCTGCTTCTCTCCCATCGAAATGGTCAGCCAATCGAAACTATCATTCGAGATTATTCTTGCACCAAAACTGTCCTACACCAATCAGTATTCATAGATGCATTTACATCATTTCAATATGCAAATATTAATATAATGGTTAACAAAACCAAACAAATAGAAAACTAATCTTGAAATAAATTTAGAAACTTATTACTCTCCAAATGGCCATTTTGGCTGCCTCCTCACAAAAGCAAGTACACTTGGACATATGTCACCAGCAATGTGGGCAAAACATACTTTCCCATGACACAGTTATACACTCCTGGAAATGGAAAAAAGAACACATTGACACCAGTGTGTCAGACTCACCATACTTGCTCCGGACACTGCGAGAGGGCTGTACAAGCAATGATCACACGCACGGCACAGCGGACACACCAGGAACTGCGGTGTCGGCCGTCGAATGGCGCTAGCTGCGCAGCATTTGTGCACCGCCGCCGTCAGTGTCAGCCAGTTTGCTGTGGCATACGGAGCTCCATCGCAGTCTTTAACACTGGTAGCATGCCGCGACAGCGTGGACGTGAACCGTATGTGCAGTTGACGGACTTTGAGTGAGGGCGTATAGTGGGCATGCGGGAGGCCGGGTGGACGTACCGCCGAATTGCTCAACACGTGGGGCGTGAGGTCTCCACAGTACAACGATGTTGTCGCCAGTGGTCGTGGAAGGTGCACGTGCCCGTCGACCTGGGACCGGACTGCAGCGACGCACGGATGCACGCCAAGACCGTAGGATCCTACGCAGTGCCGTAGGGGACCGCACTGCCACTTCCCAGCAAATTAGGGACACTGTTGCTCCTGGGGTATTGGCGAGGACCATTCGCAACCGTCTCCATGAAGCTGGGCTACAGTCCCGCACACCGTTAGGCCGTCTTCCGCTCACGCCCCAACATTGTGCAGCCCGCCTCCAGTGGTGTCGCGACAGGCGTGAATGGAGGGACGAATGGAGATGTGTTGTGTTCAGCTATGAGAGTTGCTTCTGCCTTGGTGCCAATGATGGTCGTATGCGTGTTTGGCGCCGTGCAGGTGAGCGTCACAATCAGCACTGCATACGACCGAGGCACACAGGGCCAACACCCGGCATCATGGTGTGGGGAGCGATCTCCTACACTGGCCGTACACCTCTGGTGATCGTCGAGGGGACACTGAATAGTGCACGGTACATCCAAACCGTCATCGAACCCATTGTTCTACCATTCCTAGACCGGCAAGGGAACTTGCTGTTCCAACAGGACAATGCACGTCCGCATGTATCCCATGTCACCCAACGTGCTCTAGAAGGTGTAAGTCAACTACCCTGGCCAGCAAGATCTCCGGATCTGTCCCCTATAGGGACTGGATGAAGCGTCGTCTCACGAGGTCTGCACGTCCAGCACGAACGCTGGTCCAACTGAGGCACCAAGTGGAAATGGCATGGCAAGCCATTCCACAGGACTACATCCAGCATCTCTACGATTGTCTCCATGGGAGAATAGCACCCTGCATTGCTGCGAAAGATGGATATACACTGTACTAGTGCCGACATTGTGCATGCTCTGTTGCCTGTGTCCATGTGCCTGTGGTTCTGTCAGTGTGATCATGTGATGTATCTGATCCCAGGAATGTGTCAATAAAGTTTCCCCTTCCTGGGACAATGAATTCACGGTGTCCTTATTTCAATTTCCAGGAGTGTATAATGGTGTATATAATATAATACTGAAATTTTACATATGTCCCACATACACACTCTCACTCATTCTCATTCATTCCACAACAACAAAACAAATCCTTATTAATTTTTTCTTCAATTATTATCTTACGAAAATAAAAAGTAGTTACAGTTTTTAAATGTGAAAATCCTGATTAAACAGTGCTGTCCATTGAGAGTCATAGAAATGTTTTCTAATGATACCAAAAGATAAACTATTATAGTTCCTAACTGAATTTAATCTTATAAGGGTCGGATTTTGTTTTTTTAAGTTAATTTCTCTAACTCTGAAACTATGACAGGTAGAAAGCTGAAATGTTTATAACATAATGTCTTGAATAACAGGAAGTAGTGTACCAATTTGTAAGTAGATCGAATTATATTTGATATACTTTATTTAGATTTTTAGGTGTTTGACTATACAGTTTCTCAAAGTGACATGGATACCGCTTCTCTTAGTAGCATAACGACAAGCGCGAATGAGTCACTGCTAAGACACAACTGGCAGTCTCCTTCACAGCCAATGGCTCCAATGCTGCAAAGTAGCTTACGGCAATCAAGTTATCTCGTATTGACTCGCGACATTACAGCATCACCTCTGGTTGGTAGTAGGTTTGCTAGAGTTAGCCTATAACTGGCTACTAGGTATATAAGATCTCCCTCCTAAGCATTCTATTGACAAAAAGTACATTGAAATCACCACAATACCAATTTTAGATATCAAGTGCATTAAGTAGCACAGGCAAGATTTCTCCTGGTTGAGAAAATTTTCGAAATTCCCATTTTGAGAATGGTAACTGAGACAACAATTAAGATATAGTAACTCCAAAACAGTCAACTCTTAATCTAAATCCACTGAATGGCTCCTTAAATCACTTTCTTTAACACTGAATTTTCCGTTGCCATATACAGAGAGACCACCAAAGAAAGCAGTTGTTCTGTACCATGCACTTGCCGAGTTTAAGTATTCAATACAGTTGTGGCACTCAGCTTCCTGTGCTGATAACACAGCTCATATTGTTTCACTTCCTCAATAAAGAATGACAGCATATCAACTTTAGTCTTAAGACATTGTACATTGGCACTGCTTATAACTATAGGAGTGACATTTTTCATAAAATGTGAACAGTTTTCACTTGGTTGCTCTTGGTACCAGTTTGTCATAGAGAAACCTATTTCCCAGGGATATTGGTCATTCTTTGAAATAAAAACACTTTGTCTTAATATTTTTTGGATCATGTAGTGCTATCCACTACTTTGACGTTGGCTTTGCAACAATCTATCTATCAAATGGCTCTGAGCACTATGCGACTTAACTTCTGAGGTTATCAATCACCTACATCTTAGAACTAATTAAACGTAACTAACATAAGGACATCACAGACATCCATTCCCATGGCAGGATTCGAACCTGCGACCATAGCGGTCGCTCGGCTCCAGACTGTAGTGCCTAGAACTGCACGGCCACTCCGACCGGAAATCTATCTATCATCTTGACTTTATTATACACATTAGACAAAAGGTCATTACCTTTTGTCATCAGAAGATTTCGTGTTAATTGTTCCATACCTTGGATGATTATGTTCACTGTCTAGATCTCGTACCATAACACTCCATTTGAAAGAATTCTGAGCAGTGAAATGTGTAAACATCTTTCCTTTAAGAGTTCTATTGAATTGCATTACAAGTGTAGCTTTCAATATTGAAAATGGGGAATAGAAATTAATCTCATGGTTTTCCATTAGCTACTTGAAATGAGTAATTTAAAATTCCTTACATGAGTCTGTTTCTAAATGGCTTTGGATCCCATTATTTCTTCTGTAAATTTTTCTAAACACATCTGCAGCCTCAGCTCCATCTCAGTCTTTTGAGCCATGATCTATACATGTTGGTGAATATGTCAATTACTGTAAGACTAATAAATATTTATACCCTGAATCATGTTTGGAATATGCACACATCAAAAAAAGTTTTGCATCACCCTAGTTCCCAGCAATCCTGTAGATAGATGTTGACTGTGGATATTGTATCACAGACACAGTCTCTTTGACTTTTCAAGGATGTCACTAAGCCCACCTAAAGATGTAAGCAACCATGCATGAGCAGCACCTGTTTTATGGAGGGGGTCAGACAGCCGATCAGTTCCAGTCATTCATCCAGGAAGGAGGTACACGGCTCTTCTTGTCTGTAGTTCAACCATGCCTGGATGGTCAATACCACAGTATGATTGTGCCCCATTGTTACTTTGTGCTAGGAAAGGCTCTCAACAAGTGAAGCATCCAGGCGTCTCGGAGTGAACCAAAGGAATGTTGTTCAGACATTAAGGAGATACAGAGTGACAGGAACTGTTGATGACAAGCCTTGCTCAGGCCACCCAATGGCTACTACTGCAGTGGATGACCACTAACTATAGATTATGGCTCGGAGGAACCGTGACAGCAACACCACCGTGTTGAATAATGCTTTTCTTGCAGCCACATGACATCGTGTTACAAGTCATACTGTGCATAATAGGCTGCATAATGTGCAACTACATTCCCCACATCCATTGCGAGGTCCATCTTTACAAACACAACACCATGCATCGGGGTACAGATGGGCCCAACAACATGCCGAATGGACTGGTCGAGATTGGCATCACATTCTCTTCACCAATGAGTGTCACATATGCCTTCAACCAGACAATCATCAGAGATGTGTTTGGAGGCAACCTAGTCAGGCTGAATGCCTTAGACACACAGTCCAGCAAATGCAGCAAGGTGGAGGTTCCCTGATGTTTTGGGGTGGGATTATGTGGGGCTGACATATGCTGCTGGTGGCCATGGAAGACACCATAACAGCTGCATGATACATGAGTGCTATCCTTCAACTGATAGCGCAACCATATCGGCAACTTACTGGTGAGGCATTTGTCTTCATGGATGACAATTCGCGCCCCCGTCATGCACATCTTGTGAATGACTTTTTTCACGATAATGACATTGCTTGACTAGAGTGGCCAGTATGTTCTCCAGATGTGAACCCTATCCAACATGCCTGGGATAATTTGAAAAGGGCTGTTTATGGATGACGTGACCCACCAACCACTCTTAAGGAATCTACACCAAATACCCGTTGAGGAGTGGAACAATCTGGACAGTATGCTCATGATGAATACAGGCATGCATCAATGCAAGATGTTGTACTACTGGGTATTAAACATACCTGTGTGTACAGCAGTCTGGACCACCACATCTGAAAGTCTTACTGTATGGTGGTACAACACACAATGTGTGTGTGGTTTTCTTGAGCAATAAAAAATGCAGAAATCATGTTTATGTTGATCTTTATTCCAATTTTCTGTACGGCTATGGGAACTGTTGGAAACGAGGTGATGCAAAACTTTTTTTGATGTGTGTATTATCAGATCACCAAAAACAGTTTGATGAAGGCCATTAATCATTTTCAAGACAACCACTCTCCTCAGGTAAATTTTACATGCTGAGTGATGTTGTTCATTAGCTGTGTCAGCCTTCATACTGATTACAATGAAGTCGGTAGCAAGAAAAGGATCTCATCAAAATGAGGTATCAGGAATGAAGTATTTCTTTACACAATATATTATAGAGAGAGAGGGCAAAGATCAAACATAGATCTCTAGATATAAATTTTATTATGAAACATTTCATTTTTTTGTTGTTCAACTATAAGGTCCATTCTATTCAGTGGATTAAAAATATTACATTTCATTCATTGTTTAACACTCAGTTCCATTCTACTCATTGTATCATATTGGAAATCTCATAACTGACAGTCACTCTATTCCTGTTCCAATGACTTCACATTTAACTCACCCAATACTGGTCTGTATTTGCCAAAGACCATTTTCAATTGGAGTGCTGAAGATGAGGGGCAATCATTCTCCTTAATGTTATGCGCATCATATTCTAGCAGCAACTCCTTAATTTTCTCGACACTCTCCAAACCCATCAAAAAGACACATACTTTGGTAGAATAATTGAGCATAGAGAATTCAGCACTGTCTGCAGTGGCACATCTGCTGAGCCAGGTGATGGTTGTTTTGCATTAGGCATTTGTTTGAAGTTTTAATCAACTCCTAGTAGGGCAATGTCCACTCTCAAATGAAATCAGCAAAACAAGAAAACTATTTTGAGTACCACCAATGTCTGAAACGTAAGTACCTTCAGAAGAAAATGATTATGTGTGCTGTTGAATGCTTGGAACTCAGAGGAGGCATTGTATATGGTTCTGTAAAGTAAAAGAATAAATGGCTATTAACAATATCATGTAATGGGAAATACCCTTAATTTCTTATGCATGAGAGAAATTTTTCCCCAATCTTGAGTAAGATGTCTGGCAAGAGTTACAAATTACTTGTCAGTTGTGGGTGCACGAGCTTGTTCTACAACCTAAAGATCCAGGGTGACCTGATTTCAGATCACGTGATCATAGCTTCACTTCTGGTTGAGTAACTGTGACACTCCTTTCATTTTATAGTATTAAAACGCCTATATATGCTTTTATTTCTTATTTGATATCCAATTGGTTGATGCTGTCATTTCTGGAACAGAATCATGAATAACCAGGCAGTAAGCTATCATATTTTTTGCAAACAGTGTTTTTTTTTTTCACATTTCAATTCTCATATGACTGAGAGTTGATTCCAGTGTATCTTCATCTTCACATGAAACACTGATGGAATGTATGAGGCACTTCTTTACTCTGTATGTCTCATAAGTGGACTTCTCCTTAGTCCTCTCTCTTCATAATACAGCTGCTGAAAACTGCTTTACATTTTATATGCATGTGCAATATTATTTGCGATAAAAATGACTAACTATTTCTCTTTAGGATATTCAGATAAATTCAGATATACTGTGATATGTCTATTGCACTAAATATGCTCCAGTCTCTGGTAATCTATTACCTGACAAGCTAAAACTACATGTCTTGTATTTTCAGTTCGGTATTGAATTTAACTTGCCTTGTCAATGTACTAAATTCTGGCACAACACAGACAATTAAATCTCAGTGATAAAATACTAGAGTTAGGCTCAGATCATTTCATACATTGTCCCACATGGTATTTGTTCTTTCCTTGATCACAATTTTCTATTTTGTATTTGCACTATCTGAGATAATAAGTTTCATATCTTGTCTGTTACAATCAGTGGAAGTTCATAGCGAATGTTTAAAATAATCTGCCTCTAATATTCTGTGAATGCAAGTGCTGTACTGTCCATGATAGAGACTCTGAAAGTTCATCATTAGCAAATTCCTTTTGTTCATTTCTCGTTCCCCTACCAGCATTCTGCAATGTCACTGCATCATTTGGTGTAAGAGATGTATATCCTTTCATTAATGTTGTAATTCTCAGACTGTGTACATGAGTAATAATTTGTTTATTCAAATGACACTGATTTTCCAAAAACAAGTGAAGTGTATGATTTTTATTTAAGTCAGTGTCAATATTTTTTTGCTGACTTGATTCATTGACAAGTCTGACTTCAGTATACAGATGACTCTTGCCTCACAGAATATAAGTCTTCTCATTTCATATCACAATTGATATGGAATCATTGTGGGAGAAAACTGGTTAACCAAGTGCTTTATATTTATGATATGTGAAGCAAGTAATATTTATTAGTTAGAATTTTTTCTCTCACACTCAGCATGTAACTCAACTTTTGCTTCTTCTTCGTCTTTCTCTTTACTCAATACAACATTGAATTAGAGCGTGCAGACAATGATGTTAGTATGAGGGTAAGTCAATTATTATCCACAAAGTACTTATAAAATTTTATTGTAATCAAATAGGAAACTTAAAAGAACATTATTTATTGACATAGTCTCCTTGCATTTCAACACACTTGTTCCATTGTTGTACAAGCATCCTGATGTCCTCTTAAAGGAAGGTTCTCAGTTGAGCTGTGAGCCAGGAATGCAGCACTTCTTTCACTGCTTCATCTGAGGCAAATTGATGGCCCCTTAATGCCTGATTGAGTGGACCAAACAAGTGGCAAGACCGGGACTGTTTGTAGGACGATACAGTTGAGTTTCTGGAGCTTTTCAGCAGTGTGGGCACCAGTGAGCAGATGGGCATTGTCATGAAACAACACAACAGCAATTACTTCATTACTACAGTGATCCAAATGTCTTTTGCAGATGTCCAAGCATGTTTGTTTATGCAACAGTGTGAGTTGTTTTGGGGCCCATCTTGCATAAACTTTATTCAACACAAGTCTGTTGTGGGTGATTTCGTAGGCAGAACCATGAATAATTTCAAGATGGTGTGCCACTTTTTAATACCTAATCATCTGTCTAGGAGAATCATTTCATGTGAAGGCTCAATGGTTTCTTCATTTGTGACAGTAAATGGTCGTCCTGCTCCTTCATCATGCGTAACACTTATACGACCATTTCTGAATTTTTCTATACATTTGTAGACACTCCATTATGCCAAAACACTGTTTCCGTGCCATACCAGAAGTCTTCAATGAATTTTGGCCCCTAGTGCACCTTCCAACCACATAAAACAGATCACTGAATGTTGCTCTTCTTTGGTGTAAATAGATAGCAGAGCAGCCATGATTAATAGCACAGCAGTGACGATGAAACTAACCTAGTAGCTTCAAAATTGCAAAAATAAAACAACAAATAAACAAATCATGTGTCACAAATGTAAATTGGCAGTACTATCAAAATAAACAAAAAATAACTAAATTGCAGATAATAATTGAATTATCCTTGTATTTAGATCACTGTGGGGTGGTACCCTTTATTTATTATGAGGATTGAACACTCCTTACCCTTTGTTATTCTTCACTTCTTCTTCTTTGCACCAACTGTTATTTTATTTTGAGATATAGTACACTGCCCATATAAAGTTCCCATTATTAACTAAACAAAAACTGTTTTTTGCCTTGTTTCACCAATATTATTACCAATGTTACTGCACAACCTAGGTATCATGTTATAAGCCCATTTTCAAGTATGTAACTGATGCCCAAAAATGATAATGGACAGATAAACGTGATGATGAGGCAAAGACAGTCTGAGGGCCAGAGTTTTACTTCTATCCTGGAGTTGTGATATAATCTAAAACAGGTGAACAATTGAATTGGGTTTGCTCATTTAATAATAGGTGTGGGGATGTACACATCTGCCTTTTAATTTCTAAAATTTCTAACTGTTTGAATTTTGCCCCTTTTTCCTCTGTGTACAATGTAAAAGGCAAACAACCAGCCACCACAGAAAGTAGAATCTTAAAATCACATGCCGTGAGTGTCAATCTTGTTACATTTTGGAGAGCAAGGGAGGTCAATCTGTAACAGGTGTAAAGAACATACCTGAACAATAATCACACATACTTTATAGATGCACAAGTCTTACACACAGAGGAAAAAATGCTAAACTCAACCAGTTAGAAATTTTAGAAATCAAAAGGTAGTTTGCAATTAAATTCAGCAGTTATAATCAAGTTTTCACCAAATAGGCTAAATGGCAGACCATGGTAAATGACATTTATTGTCAGTGAGTGCCTAAAAGATTTGGTAATATATCTATATTTCTGAAACAAACAAAGATAATTGCATCTCTAACTTTTAGGTGATTGACATATATTGTAGTTATACTTTGCTGAATGGTTTTTTAAATGCCTCACTCTTTGTGGAATTGGTGGTAAACTGCAAAACCTGTCAAAGTAATACACAACATTACCCTTCTTGTTGTAAGATATTCAATATGAACCAGGTTTGCTTCCCATTTTGAGGATGAAAATTGCACGTTCATGTATTTTAGTCATTTTTGGTACGGTATAAATCCTAATCACAGCCTGAATATTTGGTACTTCCAGCTTTTTACCATAATATTCTAATTCAGTAATAGCAAGCACTCTTGCTGGAAGACTGTTTAAAGATAACTATTTTTTGGTTTCATCAAACACAGAAAAAGCCCATTTTTCTTACATATTTGCAAGTATAAGCCATTCCCTTCATGATGTGCTATTACTTTCTTTGTGCTCCTCAGCTAGGTTGTTCTGAGTGACCTTGGCATGACTACCTGCCCTAGAAGTCGCCGCTGTGCTACCAGCTAATTATCCAAGCACTGATAATGATGCAAATATTGGAACGAGAGGTAATCCTTCACCTACCTCTGCAATGGGTGCTATATTCTCACTGCAGAGTGATTTTGTTTTTGGAGCATCTTTTGAAACAAACTGATTTATTTTCACAGGTGCTGTGATATTATTGCCCATTCTCATAGACCGTAGAATACTTTGAACTGTTTTAATTATCCTGTTCATTCCATTCTCTGTATTCTTCTTCTTCTTCTTTTTCTCCTCCACCTTTTTCATACCAGTGCAAATTTTAACTTAAGCTTCATTGCACCAGTCATTGCTAAAGCACCTACTTCTTCACTGAACATGGCATTTTTGCCTTCAATCTTAACCGTATTCTTTCAGTCAGAATACAGGCAGCTAAGTGGCTGTCTCTCCATGTATTGTATAAGCAATGTCATATTCCTTGCACACTGCATCTAGTGAATTTACTCCAACCTTACCTCTGTTCACCCAGTCCATCAACTTTGTCCCTGGACATCAGTCTGAATAGCCAGGTATATGAAGTTACATTGTTATAAGCTGCATTCACAGAATTTCAAACATGGTGATCTATTTCCAAATAGAATCAAATGCATTAAATCTGGTACTTCCAACTGTGGAAACATGAATGTGATTATTAACCCTCTCCTTCATGAAAATAGCCTCAAATTAGGAACATTTTTGTATATTCCAAATTGCTTCAACACTGTAAGTATAAATTCCTAGGAGATTTTTCTGAAAACTTGAATGATATTGAATAATTCACATTTTCAGCTAATAAGGATGTAATATCACATGATGAAGCACTACTGTTTTTGAATTTTATTTTTCAAGATATTACTTGTGATAAGCAGGACCATATGAAAACTTTATCTGCACCTAACTTTACATCTACATGATAACTCTGCAACTCACAATTAAGGGCCTGGCCGAGAGTTCATTGAACTACCTCTGAGCTAATTTGCTGCTGTTTGACTCTCAAACAGCATGCAAGAAGAAAACACTTAAATCTACATCTACATCTACATTTACATACATACTCCGCAATCCACCATACGGTGCATGGTGGAGGGTACCTCGTTCCACAACTAACATCTTCCCTCCCTGTTCCAATCCCAAACAGAACGAGGGAAAAATGACTGCCTATATGCCTCTGTACGAGCCCTAAGCTCTCTTATCTTATCTTTGTGGTCTTTCCATGAAGTATAAGTTCACGGCAGTAAAATTGTACTGCAGTCAGCCTCAAATGCTGGTTCTCTAAATTTCCTCAGTAGTGATTCATGAAAAGAACACCTGCTTTCCTCTACAGACTCCCACCCAAGTTTCTGAAGCATTTCCGTAACACTTGCATGATGACCAGACCTACCAGTAACAAATTTAGCAGCCCCCCTCTGAATTGGTTCTATGTCCTCCCTCAATCCGACCTGATAGGGATTCCAAACGCTCGAGCAGTACTCAAGAATAGGTTGTATTAGTGTTTTATAATGGTCTCCTTTACAGATGAGCCACATCTTCCCAAAATTCTACCAATGAACCAAAGACGACTATCTGCCTTCCCCACAACTGCAATTACATGTTTGCCCCACTTCATATTGCTCTGCAATGTTATGCCCAAATATTTGATCGACGTGACTGTGTCAAGCACTACACTACTAATGGAGTATTCAAAGATTACAGGATTCTTTTTCCTATTCATCTGCATTAATTTACTTTTATCTATATTTAGAGTTAGCTGCCATTCTTTACACCAATCACAAATCCTGTCCAAGTCATCTTGTATCCTCCTACAGTCACTCAACGACGACACCTTCCCATACACCACACCACCATCAGCAAACAGCTGCACATTGCTATCCACTCTATCCAAAAGATCATTTATGTAGATAGAAAACAACAGCAAACCCACCACACTTCCCTGGGGCTCTCCAGATGATATTCTCACCTCCAATGAACACTCACCATTGAGGACAGTGTACTGGGTTCTATTATTTAAAAAGTCTTTGAGCCACTCACATACTTGGGAACCAATCCCATATGCTTGTACCTTAGTTAGGAGTCTGCAGTGGGGCAAAGAGTCAAACGCTTTCCGGAAGTCAAGGAATATGGCATCCGTCTGATACCCTTCATCCATGCTTCGCAAGATATCATGTTAAAAAAAGGGCAAGTTGTGTTTTGCAGGAGCGATGCTTTTTAAAGCCGTGCTGATGCATAGACAGCAACTTTTCTGTCTCAAGGAAATTCATTATATTTGAACTGAGAATATGTTCTAGAATCCTGCAACAAACCGATGTTAAGTATATTGGTCCGTAATTTTGAGGATCCCTCCTTCTACACTTGTTATATACAGGCATCAGTTGCGCTTTTTTTCCAGTCACTTGGGACTTTACGTTGGGCAAGAGATTTGCGATAAATGCAAGCTGAGTAAGGAGCCAATACAGTAGAGTACTCTCAGTAAAACCGAATTGGAATCCCATCAGGACCTGGCAATTTATTTATTTTCAACCCATTCAGCTGCTTCACAACCCCAGGGATGTGTATCACCAGGTCCTCCATATGGGAATCTGTACCAGACTGAAACGGCGGTATGTTTGTACAATCCTCCTGCATGAAAGATTTCTAAAATGCTAAATTTAAAATTTCAGCTTTTGCTTTGCTGTCTTCTATTGCCAGGCCAGACTGATCAGTGAGTTTACTGGATGGAAGCCTTTGACCCGCTTACCAATTTTACGTAAGACCAGAATTTCCTTGGGTTTTCAGCAAGATCTTTTGCTAAGGTGTGACGGTGGTAGTGGTTGAATGCTTTGCGCATCACTCTTTT
This sequence comes from Schistocerca gregaria, assembly GCF_023897955.1. Classification (NCBI taxonomy): domain Eukaryota; kingdom Metazoa; phylum Arthropoda; class Insecta; order Orthoptera; family Acrididae; genus Schistocerca; species Schistocerca gregaria. The sequence continues at coordinate 421,401,490 of NC_064931.1, forward strand.
TACAGCAACATGAATCTCTTCTAACTTTTGCATGTCCTCATTCTCCCAATTTTTCTTATACCATGAGTGCAACTGCCTTTGCTTCCTGAGCATTCTCCAAATTGCGCTATTAAACCACGGTGGGTCTTTTCCGTCTGTAACACACTTTTTCGGCACATATTTGTCCAATGCGTGATTTACAATGTGTTTAAAATTTGCCCATAATTCATCCACGTCCATTGTACTGGAAGTAAATAAAGTCGATTCATTTACTAAGTGGGATGCTAACAACTGCTTATCTGCTCTTTCTAGTAAGAATACTCTCCTAGCCTTCTTGACCGACTTTTCAACTTTCGTGACCATAGTCGTAATGACAGCATCATGATAACTAATCCCTGTCCATGTGATATCTGATTCCTTTTATTTTATGATGATGACCATTTTCATCTGTTGGTGGGTGCCAACAAGATATTTTCACATTTTGAGGAGAAAGTTGGTAATTGAAATTTCATGAGAAGTTACTGCGGCAATGAAAACATATCTCTATTAATTATTGCCACACCAATTTGCGTATCATGACTGTGTCACTCTCTCCCATATTGTGTGATAATACAAAATAAGCTGCCATTCTTTGAACATTTTGAATGTCCTTCATCAGTCCTGTTTGATCAGGACCCCACAATGCACAGCAATACTGCACAAGAGGATGGACAAGCATGGTGTGGGCAGTCTGTTTAGTAGACCCATTGTATTTTCCAAATAATTTTACCAATAAATCAGTCTTTGGCTCACTTTCCTCATAACATTATCCATCTGCTAATTTCAATTTAAGGTATTCATAATTGTAATCTCATTAGAGATTACAGCCTTTAGATTTCTATGATTTATCATGTAACCAAAATTTAGTGGATTCCTTTTAGTATCCATTTGGATAACTCCATAATATAAATGAGGCAGTTGCTACTTTTTGCACCAGACACAATTATTTTGCAATTGGTTTTAATCACATGATGACTTTACAAGATAGTAAATGATAGCACCATCTGCAACTAATGTAAGAGAGCTGTTCAGTTTATCTCTTAAATCATTTATATAGATAAGTAACAGCAGGGACCTAAAACACTTCAATGGGGAATGCCAGGTATTACTTGAGTTTTGCTTCAAGTCTTTCTGTGATGTTATTGGTGTGACCTGTGCAACGTTCCAGTCTTTAGGTGTGGAACTCATTGTGTATTGGTAAGTATGGAGCTACTGTATCTGCGGTACATACTCTGAAAGGAGTGTAACTGGTATACAGTCTGGACCATAGAACTAGCCTTTATTATGCGATTTAAGTTTCATTGCTACTCCGAGGATGTCTTGTTTTTCATGGCATACTTTTATGTAGGTCACCATTATGGTGTAGACAGCTTTTATCTATGTCAAATATACAGCAAAATTCTGAAAATGTAATTAGAGACATTGGTAATGGAAGTATTCTTTTCAGATAAGGCGTAATCTGAATCATGTATCCAACAATCATGTTAACTTAAATGTGATACTTAATTCATTCCTCTAAATGTGCTAACAAATATAGCAATAATGCCTACAGTATTCTAGTTATATGCAAAGATGATAATTTACATAACAGTTATTATCATATCAACTGTGATTACTTTATCTGTATTTATCATCATCTGCTACACTAGAGCAATTCTGTATTGTGGTATAAATGGAGATGTTTGCATCTGATCTCTTCAGATTCTGATTGAGTACTGCAGTCATCATTAATATACCTCTCAGTTCTATTGGACAAAAGATTAGTTTTAAAAGGTAGATGCTGATATCTTTGCATGAAATATTTGCAGAAAAGTGGCACTGCTGCAAGAAAAGGTAAGTTCAAGATCAGTCTGCCCAGGAAAGAACATTTAGACCTGTATCTCGACCACTAAAGAAACTGATTCAAGAAGGGCAACTGTGGAAAAAGGATAAGATGACACATCAAAATTAAGGAGATGGAACTAAAGAAAACAAAGTATTTATGAAAGCAGAAGAAGAAGAAGAGGAAGAATGCTCCAAGAAAAATAGTGATGGAAATGTGTAAGAGTCACAAACAAAAGTTTTATCAGAGACATGTAGTAAACTGGCAACATCATTTTTTAGTAGAGCAACAGACAAAATATTTGATATTGAATATAGCATCAGATTTGATCTGGTTGCAAAAGTGTGGTTGATTCACGATTGATAGTTAGATATGAAGGAGATGATTTAATAACTCACAGAGTGAGATATCGGGAATGATTGTATTATATAATCTATAGTTTAAAATTAAACCTTTTAAAAGCATTTGCACAGAAAGAGAGCTTAAAAATTATGGTAACTTTCTCATGATTAACAGTGCCCATAAACGAAATTACTTCTCCAGCAGAAGCTAGAAATAAATTAATATCATAAAGCCTGGTTTATGCAATTGGGAGACAGTCTCCACCAGTTTTGTTTTCTGGAATAATACAAATTATTTTGTGGAGTGATTAGCTTTCTTGGTAGCTTCAAAAGTGGCAGACGATAATTCACATGATATTTAAATAATATTTATTAAAGAAAAGCTTCACAAAGTATGCATTATTGCTGAAATTAAAGGCTAAGATTCACTTGCAGAATGAGATGTGTGTGGTGAAATTACATAAATGAAAGATGTACACAAAACATGCATTTCAGAACAGATTGCATATCAAACGGTATGCACTGTTTTGGGAACAGATGCTGAGGGATTATATTTGATTTTAGTGGAGAATTTAAAATATAGGCCAAATTACAGAGTCAATATTACAAAAAATAGAAGTGGAGATGTATGAAGATGAAATGTGTCATATGATAGTGCCACAAGCATTTTTTCAGGACACTGAAGACCCAAATCAAAACAATGCTCCTGGAGCAGATGACATTCCCTCAGAACTACTGATATCTTTGGGAAAGCCAGCCATGACAAAACTACTCCCCTTGGTGTGCAAGATGTATGAGACAGGGGGGAAACCCTCAGCCTTATTTTTTTTAAAAAAACAAAGAAAAAATGTAGTAACTGCAATTCCAAAGAAAGCAGACACATCAATATTATCAAATTATTAGCTTAAAAATTCATGGTTGCAAAATGCTGACATGAATTACTTACAAAAGTGTCAAAAACAGATAGATTCAAACCTCAGGGAAGATCAGTCTGGGTTCTGGAGAAATGTGTGAACACGAAAGGCAACAATGAAGCTATGACATAATCTTTATGACCAGTTAAAGGAAGCCAAACCTATGTGTCTAGCATTTGTAGACTAAGAGAAAGCATTTGACGATGTTGACAGTAATACACTCTTCACAATTCTGAAGCTATCAGGGGTAAAATGAAGGGAACACTGACTTATTTACAACTTACCCAGAAACCAAAAAGCAAACTACTTGGAAGAGCTGTTGAACAGAATTGGCAGTGTCTTGAAAGGAGAATATAACATTAACATCAACAAAAGCAAAACAAGTGTAGTGCAATGTAGTCGAATTAAATCAAATGATTCTGAGGGAATTATGTTAGGGAATCAGGAAGTAAAAATAGTAGATGAGTTTTCTTATTTGGGCTGTAATGTAAGCAATGATGAACAAAGTAGAAGAGATATAAATTGTAGACTGGCAACTGCAAAAAAACGCATTTCTGAAGAAGAGTTATTTGTTAACATCAAATGAAAAATGTGTTTGGAAGTCTTTTCTGGGGGTATTTCTCTGTAGTGTAGCCTTGTACAGAAGTGAAATATGGATGACAAACAGTTCAGGCAAGCAGACAATAGAAGCTTTTGAAATGTGATGCTACTGTAAGAAGATTAGATGGTTATATTACGCTGCTTATGAGGAAGTACTGAACAGGACAGAGGAGAAAAAAAATGGACGGCTTAACATGAGTAATAGAAGGGATTGATTGTTAGGACATATTCTGGGGCATCGAAGGATTAGATATTTAGTATTGGAGTGAAGTGTGGGGGTTGAAAATTGTACAGCAAGTACAATTGATAAAAACAATAACCAGTTTCAGATTTATGTAGATTGCAATAGGTATTCTGAGATGAAGAGTCTTCCACAGCATAGTGTGGTTGGAGAGTGGCATCAATCCAGCCTTTAGCTGAAGGTCACAATGGCAGCATTATGAGCTCACCTAACACTCAAAAGATTGGCCATGTAAGGTGCTGCTCTGGTAAGCTAGTGTCTTATCTTGCTTACTGAAAAGAGGTCAGCACCAACTGGCAGCTGTTTTGCGCCTGAGAAGAGATGGATTGGTTTATCATGTGCAAGTTAAACAGTGTTAATTAAGTTCTTTTACCACAAAATTGTGACTATTGACAGCCAATTTAACCATACAGTACTAAGATGCAGAGAAGTAATGCCTGCATTTGAGTTTCTCGACTGGGCATATTACCTTCTGATTATTACACTTCAATCTGGCTGCTTGTAGGATGGAAAAAATAGTATAGAGATTTTATACATATTCTTCTGTGGAGGCACCAGAAACTACAACGTCATCGAAATAGTATGCACAGCCCAACAAGGACACTTTAAGTTGTTCTAAAAAGCATTTAAAAATAAAGGGAGCACTGGCGACTTGAATAGGCACCTAAAAGTATTTGTACACTCAAAAGGAACATTGACAAACTAACTAACATTGTGACTCTGTATCTAAAAGGAATTGTAAATGGGCATCCAATAAGCAAATTTTTTAGAAATATTGACCACCTGATACCTTTGCAAACAGTTCATCTGGGTGTGGTATCAGGTATATACCCACTATAGACTGTGCGTTCACAGAAACATTAAAACTGCCACAGAGGTGTAACAGGCATAACGGTTTCTTTGCAATAACTAAGGGGTAGACCATTCACTTGATGCCATAGGGTGGACAATGCTGGATTCTATGAGGAAATCTAATTTATCATTGACTTGTTCCCTGAGTACCACTGGAACTGGATGGGCCCAGAAAAAAATGAGGCCTAGCAGAAGGTTTCATGGTAATGTGTGCTTGGAAATTGTTGGCACACTCCAATCCAGGTGACAACAAAGAGGAAAACCAATGACATAGTACATCTAACTGTGTATACACCACTTGTTCAAACAGTAAAGTCACTTCACCTGGAATGGTGACTGGGATGCAATAACATGTGTGTGCTTACGATAGTATTTTCAAAGAAGTTTACACATTTGCTCAAACATTAAAGAAGACACATAATGCAAAGGGGTGAGCTGACATAAGGCTTGACACTTGCTTCATGATATTCATGAAAGGAACAAGGCATGACATTAAACAGCATCAGTAATTCCGAAAACTGGAAAGTGTTGCTGCAGATGTTTCCCATATGTGTCCCATTCATCAACAGATTCATTGTATGTAGCAAAGGGAGGTGAATAAACCATGTGGGCCATGGAGGGCAGAACATCAGATGACACAGACTGAGGAGCATACCAACTAGACAAAACCAAAGCCAATGATTTAAGTACCTGAATTTGATTATCCAACACATGTGATTGGTAATGCAATTCTGTGGCCAGTGATTCTCACTGTGTGATTAACTGACTGGGGCCCATCATGATTCTCTCTCTATCTCTCTCTCTCTTTTACACACACACACACACACACACACACACACACACACACACACACACACACAAGTCTGAGGCACCCTCTCCGGAGGTCATAGCACACACACACACACACACACACACACACACACACACACACACACAAGCCTGAGGCACCCTCTCCAGAGGTCATAGCACTGCTACATGCATGACCTTCTGAAAGTACCTGCACATTTCACTGCCATAAAACTATCAGTTCTTATTCATAAAGTGTTATGCAGTTTAACTATAAGAGATATTTTCTGAGGCAGAGGACAGGGGAAGAAAGGTAAAGGGGTAAGTGGGAAATCATGATTCCAAGACACACTGGACTGGGAACCAGAAGTTCCTCTTCTTTAGAATGGTTGCCGTAACTAACTTGGCCATCCAAACATACCTCCTATCTGACCCAAATTCTCAACTTACCACATGTGCATTGCAACACCCATTGTCCATTACACCTCCTACTAGCCAATTCTTGTTTCCTAGAGCTGTCCAAACAGTATTAACACATTTACACTTAATCATGTCACAGAGCTGCCACACTCCTACAACACTCAGTTGCATTAATTTGAGATACATTAACGTTTGCTCTCTAAAATAACTCTCTTGTGGCTCTGTGTCTATTCTGCAAGAATGTTTAGTTTTCAAATGCAAAGTCATTGGTGTTGGCTACACTCTAAACAGTTTTTGATAAGTAAATGTGACAGTAACACATGCTTCAGATGTTCTGAACACTTTGTGGCTTGTGAAGTTCTCATAAGAATGAATGTATTTATTATAGTGAACTGTTTCTGGTATAGTGGGACTAACTGGTTCACTGTTACATTAAGGATTTGTTAATCATATTGTATAAACTTTGCGTACAATATACAATTCATTGTCATTTCTGTTTATTGAGGTAGATACTGATAATGAAAACTTGGTTATCTAATGGAAGATGTCTCAAATATTTCTGGTAACTGAAGAGAACTTAACAAGCCAAGATCAGTGTAAAAGCATTTTTTTGTATAACACAGCTATGCTGTCATCATCGGATCTTATGCTTCTGCAGAGTGAAGCGACTTGTAACAGTGGTGGATGTTATATTGAAAAAAAAAAAAGAAAAAAAAAAAAAAAACCATACATATGATCTGATGATGACAGCTTAGCCCTGCCAAAACCTTTCATCTAATAAGATGCTTTTTTAATGATTTTGGCTTGTGAAATTTTCTTTACATATCATACATTACAAGTCACTCCCCCCACCCCCTCCCCCAACCCCGCAGTGTCTGGCTGCTTATTTCAGGAATATGTAACTTAAATATTTACATGAAATGCAGTGACCTAATGATTGTAGTAGATGATATTCTGAGAAGTGTTGAAGATGAATTGTAGTGTATATTAAAACAGCATGTTTTCACTTTGTGACAAACCATATGTGCTGCAAAACAAAGTTAGCTATGGTTTTAGTGTACGCGTGAAAATGTGATTCATTGTATGGAAAAGGAAAAAAAAAATTATGAAAAACGTATTTATATGACTGGTGTCTGTTCTTTCAGACATTTCTGAAAGAAGAGATATCACACATGATTTTGCAGTTGCATATATACATGACAAAATTAGAATTCCACTCTCAGCTGCAATTAGGCACTGAAATAATTTCACTTGGAAAATTGAAAGTTGGTGCTTGAGCAGCACCCAAACCCAGATTTTCCACTTTGCATCAGGGTTCAACTTAACCACTTTGGTTATTTGAGTACCCTTCATGTCCAACTCAAATTCCAAACTCCCCCATCAATCACCCTCATTGCTTGCAGCCTCATGCTGATTCCCACAAGAGTTTGGATGAAGAGTGCATCTGCACAAAGTGATTATTAATTGCCCACAAGATGCATATATTTACATGTGGGGTATATAAATTGATACCAACAGCATTTTTGTTTCAGTTTTTTCTCCCACTGCCTCTGTAATATACTACAATTTTGATGCCTCATTAAAATAATCATTACATAAAAAGGGGAAGGGAATTTACTGAGGCAGCACAGTGTTTTTAGTCCATAAAATATTGTGATTAAGATGCAGAAATGGAAATATTATACATAATTTTTCATGTTATGTGCACATATGTGAGGCGAAATTTAATGATAACACAAGACATTATTTGTCATAAAAAGGGAGAGAGGGTGACATCCAAAGGTGGAATGTCATTCAGTGCATGCACATCTGTTCATGTTTGTGTGTGTGTGTGTGTGTGTGTGTGTGTGTGTTTGTGTGTGTGTGTGTCTAAATACTGAATGGCTTAAAGTTGCACTACTCAGAGGCAAATGTCTTTGAACATGGCACCTATTCAAGTGATATGTGCATATTGTTCCAATGTGTAAATATGCTCATATTCACAATTATGTTTGAGCATAATGTAATTTTATGCAATTCACAGCCAAATATCTTTAAACATGACACTTTTTTACACAATTCATGCTAAGGTTATGTAATAATACGGTAAATATTGCATGTATTTGGATATGAGACCATTTTTATGCAATTCAACTGACTGGCTGCTTCATTTTAATACCTGCTAAAATGCTAGGCTGTGAGTGGCTGGAATGGTGAGAAATATGGGAGGGAAGGGGTGTAGAAATCACTACTGCGATTAGTTGTGCCATTTAGCATTTTTTTAATTTCCTCCTTTTGTCATCTGGTATTTTTAAAAATTACCCACCACCACTGTCTTGCATTTTTATAAAATATATAGCAATTGTACTTTTTTTTGTTTCCCATCAGCCCCATCTTAGATTTTTTGGTGGCCGCAGTGCTGATTAGCACCAGTATCTCCAACAGTGACTTAAATACCACCATAGATGCACTACTTTTGTTATTTCATCATCATACGTATTGGCAAGAGCATGTTACCACAGCCTATACAGAAAAGTAAACTGTGTGAATTGGAAAATGAGAACTGGAACAGCAGGCTGGTGGAGCAGTGGTGACAGATGAAATGTCTGATCTCATTCACAAAGTATTGTTTAACTGAGAAAACTTCCAATAATGAAGAGTAGGCTATTAGCTTGAAGGAGTGCCCTTTTAAAGCTCACCATGACATAGTGCACATAGAGGTTTCATCTCATTAATTTTCTTTAATTTTGTGGGAATTCATTTGTCCTGCAAATCCAGAGTCACCTCAGTTTTGAAATATTCCTATTTTGTATACTGTCAAGAAATCAGAGAGTATCAGATTAAAATATTTGTTCTTGTTACTTGTTTGTATTAAATTCAGCTTATAAATTTGAGAACTGAGAAGATTTATATTTTCCTTGTTAGCATGAACAGTCAGTGGTGGAAGCTATACAGCATGCATTGCAAGAGGAGGAAATTCTGAAAAACAAACACCTTAATAATTCTCAGGTAAGTAAGAACTGAATATACAGTTTCAGTACATATTACTGTAGTTGTACTGGGAAGATCGGCTTCTAGAGCTGCAATTTGGAAGTGTTGTATAAGCAAATGTATAAGTAGTGGTTAGCTCTGGAAACTTTAACCAGCAGAAAATGAACTTACTGTATGAAAGAGTGTTTCTGTCAATGTCTGCAACGTTGTAACTGCCAACTACAATTTTAAGTATGAGTAATGCAACACAATGACAACTTTTGCAAGCAGTAATTCTTTTTAAACGTGACAAATACTGTTGAAACCAGTAAATAACATTTCTTTTCAGAAGATTTAGATGGTTGTATGTAATCTGAAATGGAAAGTTTTACTTTAGTTGATGGACAATTGCTCAATTTATTTTTATGGGCATTTTCAAGTATTCTGATTTAAAAAAAAAAAATAAAAAGCTCAGTGTATCAAAAACCAAGAATTATATGAGATGAGATGGTAGAGAAAGTGGAACCTTGGAGAAAATGATGGGGAAGAAAATAAACTCTTTTGAGATTTGGGAGCTCTGATAGGCATTAGAATAATTGGCCACCAAGAATTTTCTTCATATAAGACTGAAAAAGACTGGCAAGTGAAGAGCTCGTAATGAGTGGAAAGTATCAGAAATATTGGTTGTAGTTCCTATGGGGCTAAACTGCTGAGGTCATCACTCCCCAGGCCTATATATTACTTACTAACAAAGAGATAGAGGGGCTGGCCACTACTTACCTCAGCTCAGTACAGCCAATAGAAACACAAAAAAAAGACCGAAAATTTAAGTTCCTAGATTTCGGAATAAATGTTCCTTCATCAGGGAGGAGAGAGGGGAAAGAAAGGAAAGAAGGGAAAGTGGATTTAGTTACTCACAACCCAGGTTATGAAGCGACAGGGAAAGGAAAACAGGGAGGGTAGCAAGGATGGAGGCATGGTTGTCAGAGGGAAGCCAAAGATATTCTACTGTAGGTACTGTGGCAGCTTCAAACCAAAGAGGATGCATACAGAAGTAAAGAGGTGTATAGTATAAAGATGTAGGATGAAAAGTTGCATGAATGGCTAAAGAGGAGAGGGAAAGAGGAGAAGACTGAAAAGTAAATGGGAGTGAGGTTGTTTAACGTAGGTTCGGTCCAGGGGGATGGCAGGATGAAAGGATGTGCTGGAGTGCAAGTTCCCATCTCCGCAGTTCAGAGGGACTGGTGTTGGGTGGGAGAAGCCAAATGGCACATACGGTGTAGCAGGATCCTAGGTCCGTAGAATTATGCTGGAGGGCATGCTCCGCTACTGGGTATTGGACATCTCCTAGGCGGACAGTTCGTCTGTGTCCGTTCATGCGCTCAGCCAGTTCAGTTGTTGTCATACCAATGTAAAAGGCCGTGTAGTGCAGGCATGTCAGCTGATAAATGACATGTGTAGTTTCACACGTGGCCCTGCCTTGAATTGTGTATGTTTTACCAGTAGCGGGGTAGAGTAGGTGGTTGTGGGGGGATGCATGGGGCATGTTTTGCAGCGGGGTCGGTTACAGGGGTAGGAACCACTGGGTAGAGAAGGTAGTCTGGGAATATTGTAGGGTTTAACAAGGATGTTACGGAGGTTAGGGGGACGACGAAAAGCAACTCTGGGTGATGTGAGGAGAATTTTGTCAAGGGATGATCTCATTTCAGGGGTTGACTTGAGAAAGTCGTATCCCTGGCGGAGTAATTTATTGATGTATTCGAGGCCAGGATAATATTGGGTGACAAGGGGGATGCTTCTGTGTGGTCTGAGGGTAGGAATATTGTCCAACAAGCTGCAGGAGTGACTTTCTGAAACAGTCTGTACAGTGATGTAGGCTAAGATGCAAGGAATCATACAATGGAGCCATTTACCCTAGTACGTTCTCATTTGCGATTAATGGATAAAAAAATTTCGGAATTTCATGTGATGTATAGTTTTAAAAACGGTGACAAATAGGAAACTAGTTCCATAGTATGATTGTTAAGATACTGACCTCACCTGGTAGAGGATGTGGGTTCATATCGTGTTTGGTCATGCAGAGTAGCTGCATGGTTTGAGGCGCCATGTCACAGATTGTGTGGCCACTCATGCCAGAGGTTCATGTCATCCCTCGGGCATGGGTATGTGTGTTGTTCTTAGCACAAGTTAGTTTAAGTTAGTTTATGTAGAGTGTATGTCAAGGGACTGATGATTTAAGTCAGTTTATGTAGAGTGTAAGTCTCGGGTATGATGACCTCACCAGTTTGGTCCCTTAGGAATTCACACATTTTTAATACAATGTTGGGTGCTTTGAAATTTTTTGTGTTCTTAAATCTTTACCAAAACGACTTTTTTCTGATTTTTATTCAGTTAATTGGTTTAAATGTAATTCTTTAGTATTCCTTTGTCACATCATGTTAGTCATTGTATAAGATACACCATTTCCTTTTATTTTTCTTCCTATCAGTTTTTTAACAATTGGAATCCTTGTTCATGTGATTTTGATTATTGTTATGTATTAACTACAGTTTAATTACTTCCATTTTGTCATCTTACATTTTTGTCAATTTTATTGCATTTATTATTTCAATTTCTCATTTTGCTTGAATTTTGTTTTACTTATAATCCCTGCTTTTATTTAAATCATCATTCATGTTATCTTATCTGTATCACAATAAGAATATATCTTTTAAATGTTTGTGTGATGATTGCCATACAGAAAGTCAAACATCTTTCAACAAAAATACATTCTTGACACCATTGCACAGTCAGAATAAGTAGATTATTTCAACTTTTCTTTTTAAATGACATATTGGCATTTGCAAATGTTTAAACATTGCCAATGGATAAAAAATAAGAGCAATAATTCAATTACTGAAGAAGTTAAAATGTTGATTATAGTGATGTGATCAAGGAATACAAATAAGAGAATTTGTGTAGAAACCAATTAATTGAATAAAAATTGTGATCTAAGTGATTTCAATGAAGATTGAAAAGTAAAAATATTTTAGTGTACCTGACAACATTTGCATCATCAACCTTTTGTATGTGAGGTCAGTATCTTAACCAGTACACTTTACAACTGGTCTGTAAATGATTACTATTTTTAAACCTATACACTATCACATGAAATACCAAGATTCTCTTTCAGCTATTACTCATAAATGAGGGCCTCCAGTGTGAATGGTTGCAGGGTGTGATTCCTTGGATCTGAACCTACAACACTATACCAATTGTTTCAAAAAGTAGATCCCAACACTGGTGACACAGCAAGTATTTATGAAAAAGATTGAAAATAGCTAAATTTGTAGCTCATCAAGTGGCTGGAAAATTGTACAGTCCTACTGAAGCTGTAGCAGACTGGGCATTTGCAACATGGCAGGCTCACATCTTTGGTTAACAGCACAACAGTAAACAAACAACAAGACTCAGCGTGATTGTAATTTGTATAGTGTATTTCATTGTTTGTTGACAGTTTCTCTGAAACAGTTGTTCACAGCTACTGCTCAATCAAATTTGCATTTCATTTGACATTCATAATAACTACCAGTTGATTTGCTGTAACATAAGTATTAACAATAGAGATAAAACTGAATAAATATTTATTGTCTTTAATTCTTAGTGTTGTACAAACTTGGTTTTGCTTCAAAAAATCTGAACATTATCTGTGTAAATGAAAGAAAGATTTACACGAAGGAATAAATGTGCATTAAAATGAAACTCTCAGAACTGTGAAAGAAAAACTACTGGAAAGATTTGCTGTACAGAGTGACCACAAAGTCACATTACCCCCTCACTACTAACTAACACAAATCCCAAAGCTTTAAGAAACAACATGAACAACAGTTCTTTAGAGGAGATTTCTTGAGATGTGAACCATATAGACTGGCTTGTGAGGGGCTGTGCTCTAGATCTATGAGACTGAGCCTTCCAAACCTCAATGAAGATGAACATTTCTGATTTCAAGTCTTTTTAGACCTGATTAGGCAGATTCAAGAAATGATGGAGTATACAATGTCAAAAAGCAACTAAGTTTACTTCAAGTAAAATGTAGACGAGATGCCATTAATTCATAGCTGACATGAATATGAAGCTTGCTGTTATCCCAATATCTGCTGCGTGTTATGCCAATTAGTCAGATTTCATGAAATACCTGTGCACATAGCACATTTTAACATTTTGGGGGAAAACAAGACAGAGTCTGTTGCACAGTCAGTAAATGCTATGTTCCTACACAACAATGACAGTGATAAGTTTGAGTGCATTACTGTTTCTTCTGCTTTATATCTGTCTTTTGGGACCTCAGGGTATATTAGACCAAAATTTAAAGAAAGGACTGTTTAGTGGCAAAAATATTACAATCAACCTATCAAAATCTGGAAAAATAGGGAAGCATAATTTGTAAGATTTTATTGAAAATGGTTTCTAACCAGTTGGAGAAATTAATTAATTGCTGTTGTTGAACTCTTGATGCAGACATAACAATAACTCAGTCTTTCAGGAGGACTACAGAAAGTTTGTTGACATAATTCAGATTCCACCCAGAACAACCAATGTTACTCTCAATAAAGTAGTTTTCTACTGTGCAAATTATTTTTAGTGAAATTATCTGACAACATAATTTCCAATAGCCCTATGTCATTTCAGATTTATCAGGAAAGAAATCTTAAATTTCCGTCATTTGCGCATTGTCAGTTTGCTTCAGCACATTATATGAATTACTTTAAATATGCTAGGTATGCAGCACAATAAGCAGAGTAGCGGCCTTGACCATTTCTTACTGAACCACAATCATGTATAAATAAAACTAGTAATGAATGTTGTGTGCCTGAGATCAATAATTTTTTTTTAATTGGGTATGCCTGGCATAGAGATAATATTTATTTTCTTTATTCACACATCACTTAACTTTTTAGCATTATTCCAAAATTATTGTCAGAACTGTGCTCTGGGAATAATTAAAATTTTTGGCATACAGGGGATAGGCAAAATAATGTTAATAGTGGTAGTAATGGGCACATATCCTGGAATGTGCGGGTTCAGTACAGACTAGGCATCAATGCAGGTTGTTTACTAGTAGTGCGCACTTCATATTTGCATTCAGAGACTGAGGTCAATGTTCAATGAAAGACATAACATAGTTCCAAAGAGGGCTGATTATTGGGGCCTGACTAGCTGGAGCATCAATAACCAAGACAGCCAACTTATTGAATGTTTCAATAGCAACTGTTTCAACAGTTAGGATTAGATTAGATAAGATTTACTTTCATTCCAATTGATCCATAGTGAGGATGTCCTCCAGGATGTATAACATGTCAGAAAAACAATAACACATGACAAATATTTACAGCTAAAACAAATAAGCTATTGTCTTTTTTTAATGAACACAATATGTAAGTATCATTTTACAACACTTGTTTACTAATATCACATTAATGCAGTGAATTAAAAATTTTAATTTTTTTTTTAATTTATGAGGTAATAAACATATAATAGAACTACTGCAATACTTATTCACAATGTACACATTACTGCACTGAAATGATGCACAAGTTATATATAGATACACACAAGCACACACAGAATCAATTGGTTCTACTGGCAATGACAGTCATGACAGCCTACACCAAACATGGATAGACATCATTGTGTGAACATAATGGTGGGCACAAATCAAAAGTAAATGACAGAGACTGTTGTATGCTAACACAAATATTGTCACAACAACACAAAATTACAGCAGCTAAAGTAACTACATACCTCAGTAGCCATCTTTGAAAACCTGTAGAGTGATGACAACCAACACAAAGAAGTGTCAGGAGCATAAATCCTGGATGGTTGATTAGTGGAAACACATCATATGATCTGATGAGTCAACATTTCCTTTATTTCCAACATCAGTCTGGATTTACCTCTGGAGAATGCCAAAGGAAGCCTACAATCCTGATTGCATGATTCTGATGGTTAAGCGTGGAGGTGGAAGCATGATGGTGTGGGTAGCCATATCATGGTATTCTGCTGTTCCTATTACCACTCTCAAAGTATGTTTGCAGTCAATGATTATGTGAACATTTTAGGTGATCAGGTGCACCTCATGATTCAAATGTTGTTCCACAGCAAAAATGCCATATTTCAGGACAATAATGCCCTGATTCACATCGTCAGGACAGTAAAATCATGGTATGAGGTGCAGGCAACTTAACTGCAGCGGCTTGCCTGGTCAGCACATTCCTCGGACCTGAACATTATCGAACACTTGTGGGCAGTATTGGAGTGCATACTCTGAAGCAGATTTCCACCTCCCTTGTCACTACAGGAGTTAGAAGAGTTTCTTATCTAAGAGTAGCATAACATTCCACTGAAGACGATAAATTGATTATATCCAAGAAGAGTTGCAGCTGTATTACAGCAAATGAGAGTCCAATCCATTATTATTAAACCATACCCAAGTAAGTATAGGTGTTCACATTATTTTTGGTACCCCTGTACATATAAAAATATTTAATTTCAGTAAATTAAAGTCACAATAGAAAGAAGGCATCTGTAACATCAAATACTGCCTTGATTTACTATCCTCTGCTGGTTATCTTTGTAAGAAATACACATGCAACAATGTATCTGTTAATACTAACTGCCTCTTATTCATTATTAATATGTGACCAATTCTGTATGGGTTAGGCACTTCAAATTCAGTTTTGTCACTCTGTGTATTAGCACTACATGGAGCTATGCTCTCTTCTCGTGGTCGGTCGTGTGCTAGGCAGGGAGGGCTGTACAAACAGCTTCATAAGTACAATTGAAAGAAAACAGCCCTCAGTCATTATTTTTAATGAGTTAACCATGTTTCAACACTGCTAGGAGTGTCTTCCTCAGAATGTAAATCAAAGAATGGTCTAGAACGTGTTCACAGAATTATGACTAAAATTGTATGATACAGCGTATAAGTACAGCATCATTGTGAAAGTTAAGCAGTACTTATATTTTATTTATAAAATAATAAATATGTCACAAGTGCATTAGTCACAAAGATATTTAAGATAAAAAATTGTGATGGTGAGCCACTAAGGGCTGCTTGTTACTTACGTGGTTACAGGTTACAAACAGACTCAACCTGTAACCGCGGCCAGCTGGTGTGGCCAAGCGGCTCTAGTTGCTTCAGTCTGGAACTGCATGACCACTATGGTTGCAGGTTCGAATCCTGCCTCTGGCATGGATGTATGTGTTGTCCTTTGGTTAGTTTGGTTTAAGTACTTGTAAGTTCTAGGGGACTGATGACCTCAGATGCTAAGTCCCATAGTGCTCAGAGCCATTTGAACCATTTTGATCAGTAATGAGCAGCCCTTAGTGGCTCACCATCACAATTTTTTATCTTAAAATATCTTTGTGACTAATGCACTTTGGGCATATTTATTATTTTATAAATGACATATAAGTAGTGCCAGTCTTTCATGATGATTCTGTACTTATACTCTGTATCATACATTTTTAGTCATAATTCTGTGACCATGTTATAGACCATTCTTTGATTTAAGAACTGAGGAAGACACACCTACCAGTGCTGAAACCTGGTTAATTCATTAAAAATAGTGACTGAGGGCTGTTTTTTTTCAATTGTAACTATTCACGATCTCTGAATGTGCAGCCATCTACAAAATTTTTCTTCATAAGTGATTCTTTGGGTGACAGAAATTTGTAACTTCATCAATTAAAAAAATACTTGCAGTTCATCCTAACAGTTAAACTTTTGATAGTCAATCTCCTTTATTCTTCTTAAATAAAAAAAATTAACTGTGGGTTTCAGATTGGACCACAAGGTAGCACTATCCTTTGATTGTGAGATCCGCTTAGAGGCAACTAAAGAACAGTCTAAGCCAAAACAAGGATTGAAGAAAACTATGAAAACGCCAAGAGAAATGTAATCTGGACATGAACAGAGATGCTAGCCAACTCTCCAGGTTGTACTGTTGTATTTCACCATGAACAGTGGATCTGTAATGTGTTCAATATCTTTGAAATGCTTGTTGAGGTCTGAACAGTGTTCTATGGTGTTGTGAGTGCATCATGTCAGAGCTTAATAAAGCTCAAGATGGCCAAATTCCTGGTGCATTTATGCTGGATACTTCTGTTACCAAGAGAGCTGAAGTGTTTTGTATTTCAAGAGACACTGTATCAAAGATTTATAACCCATACAGGTAAAGTAGAAAACATCATTCACTAAGTCACAAAATGAAGAAGAAGAGTGTGTTTAGTGAGTGCTGCAGATGGTTATTGAAGAGATCTGTGACGAAAATAAGAGAACAACAGCTGAAAACATTGCTGCAGAACTGAGTGTCATATTTGTGAATACTGTCAGCACCCAAAAAACTTGAATAGACAAGTAAGGAGGGAATTTCAGGTTAATCCAGAATTCCTAACCCACTGATCAGTGAAGAATTTGCCCATAACAGGAAAGGGTGATGCCAAAGCCATGGAACCTTGACTGTGCTATGGAGCATGGAAGAAAGTCATTTGGTTGGATGAGTTTTGGTTTACACTGTTTGCAACTTCTGGTCGAGTTCATGTACCCAAGTGTGGAACATGACATGGGTTCAATGACGATCTGGGCAGCCACACTGTGGAACTCCATGAGGCCCATCATTATTGTACAAGGTCACACTACTGCCAAGGATTATGTAACCATTTTAGCTGATCAGGTCAGTCCTGAGGTAAAATATTCTTTTCTCCAATGATGATATTGTGATCCTAGATGACAGTACCCTTGTTCAAACAGCTGAAATAGTACTGGATTGATTTTGTGACCACAAGGATGAATTGTTGCATCTCTCCTGGCCTCTACAGTCACCAGATCTTGATATTCTTGAGCATTGTGGTCTGCCATTCCGAGAAGACTGGGGGCTGTTTTGAATGCCAACAGCTTTCATACACTGCATTAGGAGTTGCAATATCTCCTTTTTTATTTTTCAGGACCCCTTTACATTAATTGATAATTATACCTTCTACTTCACATAAGGTCTGCTATACTACACTGGCACAATTCTAGGGATGTTAAGACTAATTTTTTTCCCTTTCTTCAGTTTTTTTTCCTGTCTTTAATTATTTTCTTTCTATGCTATTCCTTTGTATTAGACATCAAATTCTCTGGCCATAAATATAATTAGAAATTCATGTGTTCATCATGTTCAAATAACATGGAACTGCTCACGCTAAAGTGCTCAGTATTATTTAATGGATTTTTGATAGGATTTGCAATCTCTTGCACATGTAAAAGAGAATTTTTGTGATTATGGTGCAAATTCAGTGCATTTATGGGTGTATGGTGGACTGTCTTACATGGGAAAGTACAGTGAAGAGAAAAAATCCAATTATAGTGCTGTAAATTAGATGTAGGATCGATTCAGTTTCCATCTTCTTTGGTGAGCCTAGTGATACATCAGTTTAAAACAGTTGATATATTAACAGGGTAGAACTTAATATTTTAATATTTGTGAAAGTACAGGCTTCTGTTGTATGCTGAATGAAGATGTTTTCACTTACACATCCTCTATGGGTCATGACTTCGGTCTTTACTTTATCCTCTTGCCATGAAAAAACCTCATTGGTCCATTTTTGATCTATTCACATGTACATATGCCCCATCATTATAATGTCATTAGAGCCATAATCATGTCATCCATTTCAGTTTGGTTCTTGTTCAGTTTGTTAGATTTCCTGTATTTTTAGTATTTTCCTACATGTATCTCTCCAATGGTTGCTGAGCCATCCTCTGTTTTGGAATGTTTTCCATTAAATGCTCATATCTTACTGCTATAATTCAAAATTCAGAATATAAAATTGGCTTTTGGGGCATGTTGTAAGCATTATTTTGATACTATTTAGTATATGACAGTCGCTTCATGCTTTTATACTACTCCATTTTCTTACTTCTTTTACTGTTTAGCAAGTCATTGTCTTCAGTTGCAGCAAATCAGCCTGTTTTCTGCATTGTTATTTAATTTAATTTTCTTCTTTACTTAATTATATGTTGTTTTAGTTTAATAATGGTTCTGCAAATACTACTTTCAAGTTTACTCTATTATGTTCATGTACTAGATGTTGAAATTCACTGGCAAAACAAAAGTAGTTTAGATGCACTCCACTAATACTTATTTCCTATTTATGTTCAATGCTTAACCCTTTTGCAGGTGTGGGCATGTATACTCATCGTGCTTCACTGGCCTCCTGGGTGCCAGTTGCGTTTTCCTACATTGTTATAGACATCTGTATGTGTCCCAAGTGGCTGACCTCTCACTGTTGCAATGCATAAACTAAAATCAATCTTGTTCAAAATATACCCAATTTGTTTTTACCTCTGCACTTTTTAAAACATCATACATTGTTTTACTTAATTTGCTGCAACACATTAACTATGACGTATAATTAAAATACATTCAGTTCCTTATCGAGTGAAGTTAACAGACTGGAAGATGTGCAAAAATAATTTTTTTTAGCCAATAGTTTTCTTAAAATTGGATGATAAGTTTTCATAATGGGTATAATGCCATTCTTCAGGACAGGTATGAGCATCTGGCAAGCAGTACAGCCACGACAATCTAACACTTAGTACAGAATCCAGAGAGCATGTCAGTTGCAGCAAAAGTGTTAATCATCTGAAAACTTTTTTCAGCAGAAATGGGAATACTTTTATTGATATGGGGTTTACTTGCCTGCCTGCTGATTTCTCAGTATCTCTTGCTGAGTGATGAGACTTCACATCCCATATTTATATAGTGTAACAAAAAAGCTGGCCATAACTTTCAAGATATAATACTCATATGAAGAAAAACAAAATATGTTATTTCAATATGAAACAGAAAAATATTTCTTTTTCTTTTTCTACAACTCTTCCTGTCTTCTTTTCTGTTCTGCTCACACCTGGTGCAAGGGAAACTGTGTGTCAATGAGAGATACACTCATGTAGCTATTAAGTGTTCCATATCCTTGCAAAGACTTCCACACTACAGGCAGAAAGTCAGTCTGCATCTTGCATCAGAATTAAATAGACATCAGCTTTTAAAGGACACCATATATGATATTCTAGTAAATTCATCACCAGGGATCATGCAGGCCGGGGATGTGATACTGCTGCATCTGCATCTACTTCTCTATTTATACTCTGCAAGGCTCTTCACAGGCTGTGTTGAAGGTTAAATCTATTTCTACTATCATTTTCTCCTTTCTTTGTTCTATTCACAAGTGGTATGTGGTAAGAATGTATGTCCATAATCTTCCATATGTTCTCTAATTTCTGTGATTCATTCATCATTGTCATTTTGCAATATGTTGTCCATCTCTTTTATGGACATATACTCTTAAATTTCAACTATTACCTTCTGCATAATACACAAAATCTTTCTTGTAATATTTGTCACTCTTAAGCCTCTCCTTAAAGCACTTGTGTTTACTAAATGATCTTGTGATGAAATGGCCGCAATTAATTTGAGCTTTTCTGTCTCTCTCTCTCTCTCTCTCTCTCTCTCTCTCTCTCTCTCTCTCTGTCTTTCCATCTCTCTCTTCTTTTAATAGTGCTCAGTAAGTGTCCCACACTGTTGAACAATACTCAAGAACAGTCAAGAAAGTGTTTTGTAAACCACTTCTTCCATGAACGAATTAGATATTTTCAAAATTGGTTTTATGTGGTCATTCAACTTTGTGTCATTCAAAATTGATCTTTCTAGGAATTGTTTGTTTGGTACTGTATCCAGTGACTTCTTGCAAATGGTGTAGCCAGTCGTTAACGAATCTTTTTGTCTGCATACATGCACTATTCCACTTTTTTTAAGTGCAGTGGCAACTGACAGTCCCTGCACCTTTCCTCAAATCTCTGCAGGTCTTTCTGCAATTTTCTGCACTCATCTGGCATTGTAAATGCCCTGTAGATAACATCATCATCTGCAAGAAGCCTCACAGACCTTCTGATGTATGCTGCAAGGGAAGTTGTGTATATTCTAAAAGTAAAGGCCTCTTAACACATCTCTGTTGTACTTCAAAAACTACCTTTATATTTCTCTGGTTCATTCCATTAAGAATAGTATTTTGAGTTCTGTCTCTTAGAAAGTCCTGACTCCTGTCATGAATCTGGTCTGATGTTTGATATTCTCTTATTTTATTCCCTAGATGACATAGCAGAACTGTAATGAATCCCATCTAGAAGTCAAGGAAGATAGTAACAAGCTGATGCTTTTGTCTGTGGTGCTCTGGATTTCATGGACCAACAGACTGGCTGTGTTTTCAAGATCTTTACTTAAGGAATCCCTGTTGGTATTTACAGGGGATATTTTCATTTTCCAGAAACATCTGCTGCGTGATCACCGAACACATTTCATAATCCTGCAACAGATTGGTGTCGGCAATGTACACCTGTCATTATGTGTATCAGTTCAATCATCCCTCTTGAAAGTGTGAATGACCTGAGCTTTTTTCCAACCAATTGGTGCCCTTCATTTTTATAGTCA
Organism: Schistocerca gregaria; assembly: GCF_023897955.1. Classification (NCBI taxonomy): domain Eukaryota; kingdom Metazoa; phylum Arthropoda; class Insecta; order Orthoptera; family Acrididae; genus Schistocerca; species Schistocerca gregaria. Next base: position 421,422,945 of record NC_064931.1, read on the forward strand.
GCTAAAATATTCTGTTAATAGAAGGGGAGAAAGTTCTCCTTAGAATGTGACATGTGTCTCATCTGGTCCTAATGCGTGCTACTGTTGAAAAATTTTGGTTGATTTGCTGTTTTGTCATCACTTACCTGAGTGTCTGGCATTGTAACATTTGGGCAATGATTAGGAGGAGGAATCGTATTTAATATTCCAAGGTGAAACAATTCAGGAATACTAAGTCAGAGAATAGATGACTTCCGAATGTTTACTTAGTAGATGTCATATACAACATTATACTTTCTCAAAAAATCTAAATATTTTCCAATTGCTAGGTGATACAAGATTCTTAGTCTGGTTAAAGCTGTAAATGAGAGAGAATTAAATAATCCCTATGGAGAATCAAAGGAAATGACTTCCTTTTTACTTATCAGAATATAGATGCTTTACTTGTGTAAGTGATAGCGAATTGGCTTTTCCTTTCTTTATTTTTGCTTTCCGCCAGTAGGTATAAAGCTGCAAGATTTTTCTCCTCTCTTGGCTGAGCAATAGAAAATTCATGTGCGTAGTAATGTTATGCTTTCACACATACATATGTAAATGAGTGTAATCCTCAAATGACTGAATTTTGTAAACATCTTGTGTGAAATACATTTAATTTTAGGACAGTAATGATGGTCTAATGTTCAGCATTTGTTACTGTGAAACTTAATGATGAGGCCTCAATTGTGTGTGTAAATTTTGTGCACAGCAGGGAACTTTCACGTGGACTGTGTTAACTAAACTCTCAGTGGAATTTATATGGGACAATTGATGGCTAATGCATCAATAGAGTCTACCCCCTTAAATTGTGTTGGTGTATTTTCCTACGGACAAATGTTGTGATTGTCTGAGAAACTTACAACAAGTCAAAGTTTATTACAACTAACTGTGTATTGTGTTATAAACGTTTTAGGCTTGTGACCAGTGTAATCACTACACTAAGACAAATATAAAACATAATTAGAACTACACTCCTGGAAATGGAAAAAAGAACACATTGACACCGGTGTGTCAGACCCACCATACATGCTCTGGACACTGTGAGAGGGCCGTACAAGCAATGATCACATGCACGGCACAGCGGACACACCAGGAACCGCGGTGTTGGCCGTAAATTGGGGCTAGCTGCGCAGCATTTGTGCACCGCCACCATCAGTGTCAGCCAGTTTGCCGTGGCATACGGAGCTCCATCGCAGTCTTTAACACTGGTAGCATGCCGTGACAGCGTGGACGTGAACCGTATGTGCAGTTTACGGACTTTGAGTGAGGGCGTATAGTGGGCATGCGGCAGGCCGGGTGGACGTACTGCCGAATTGCTCAACACGTGGGGCGTGAGGTCTCCACAGTACATAGATGTTGTCGCCAGTGGTCGGCGGAAGGTGCACGTGTCCGTCGACCTGGGACCGGACCGCAGCGACGCACAGATGCACGTCAAGACCGTAGGATCCTACGCAGTGCCATAGGGGACCGCACAGCCACTTCCCAGGAAATTAGGGACACTGTTGCTCCTGGAGTATCGGCGAGGACCATTCGCAACCGTCTCCATGAAGGTGGGCTACGGTCCCGCACACCATTAGGCTGTGTTCTGCTCACGCCCCAAGATCGTGCAGCCCGCCTCCAGTGGTGTCGCGACAGGCATGAATGGAGGGACGAATGGAGACGTGTCGTCTTCAGCGATGAGAGTCGCTTCTGCCTTGGTGCCAATGATGGTTGTATGCGTGTTTGGCGCCGTGCAGGTTAGCGCCACAATCATGACTGCATACGACCGAGGCACACAGGGCCAACACCCGGCATCATGGTGTGGGGAGCGATCTCCTACACTGGCCGCACACCTCTGGTGATCGTCGAGGGGACACTGAATAGTGCACAGTACATCCAAACCGTCATCGAACCCATCGTTCTACCAGTCCTAGACCGGCAAGGGAACTTGCTGTTCCAACAGGACAATGCACGTTCGCATGTATCCCGTGCCACCCAACGTGCTCTAGAAGGTGTAAGTCAACTACCCTGGCCAGCAACATCTCCGGATCTGTCCCCCATTGAGCATGTTTGGGACTGGATGAAGCGTCGTCTCATGCGGTCTGCACGTCCAGCATGAACGCTGGTCCAACTGAGGCGCCAGGTGGAAATGGCATGGCAAGCCGTTCCACAGGACTAAATCCAGCATCTCTACGATCGTCTCCGTGGGAGAATAGCAGCCTGCATTGCTGCGAAATGTGGATATACACTGTACTAGTGCCGACATTGTGCATGCTCTGTTGCCTGTGTCTATGAGCCTTTGGTTCTGTCAGTGTGATGATGTGATGTATCTGACCCCAGGAATGTGTCAATAAAGTTTCCCCTTCCTGGGACAATGAATTCACGGTGTTCTTATTTCAATTTCCAGGAGTGTATACATCACATAAATTGAGAATCTACTTTTAAATGACCATAGAAAATGAAAACATTTATTGGAACCATCTAAACTCTTTAAGTACTAATGATTGATTTTAAAAGAAAAGCAAAACATCTATGTATTTCTTTCTTTAACTTCTAAGTTTATCGTTTTGAAAAACATGCCTCTAACACCTATTCAAATCTCGTCATTAAATTGAATAAAATGACTTGGCTTGTTAAACAATTCATCACTTCTCTAATTAGTAAATATTTCACTCTATTCAAAAAATACAAACTTAAATTCTAAGTACTGAAAAATAGAATGCATTCATAACAAACAGGTCATTAGCTACGTACACTATATACGCATCATAAAAATAAATGACATTTAAGCAATAAAGTTCACTTCATGAAGTGTAGGAAGTGTTTGTTTTCCTATGTACATCTTATTATTCATAGTAATTTCTCAGGACCATGTGGTTATATAATCCTTTAACTTTATTCGTAAATGGCACTTTTAACAAATAGCTACATTCGTGAGGCATCTTGCTTATTATGTAGGGTCCAATAAAAAGCCTTTGCCACTTTTAAGACGTGTTGACTTACGGCGGTTTTTTACTAATACCTTCTCACCAATTTGAAAACGTATTGCACACATGTATCGTAGTGTTTCTTGCATTGGGCTGCATGATTCAGTAAGTTTTGCAAGGCTTTCTTAACTTTTTTATCATGAAACAAAGTAGCGTGAGTTATTTTTGGTAAAGGTTTGATCCAATCTTCTTCCTGTGGCTTGTCAATCATCAGTTTGTGTGGTGTGAAATGTGTGGAAGAATGTGGGATGTGATTATAAATTTTCTGAAATGGTTTGATGTGGTCTATCCACTTGGTTTGCTGTTGATGAATGTATGTCCTTATGTATCTACTAAATTCATGGAAAATTCTTCTACCAGGTTCAAATGGGTGTGGTAGAAAATTACTAGTGTCTGACTGATTTCATTTTCTTGCAGGAAATTACTCAAATAAAATGAAGTGGAATAAAATGCATTGTCAGAAATGATGGTTTCAGGTTTACCAATGTCTGGAATTTAGTCAGTGGCTAATTTTAAACTGATGGTTTTGGAAGCTGCTGCTCTCACAGGATACATTCTCACATATTTTGTAAAAATACTGTGAAATGTTACTAAGTACTTTACACCTCCTCTACTGGTTGGTAATGTACCAGTTATGTCAAGGGAAATGGTTTGCAATGATTTGGTAGGCAGAATTGATTGCCAGACTATTTGGTTACTGTAGTTGGTTGGTTTACACTTTTGACATATTGTACACCTTTTCAACGTGTCGTGAACAATATGATTTAGATTAGGAAAATAACAGTAATCTCGTAACTTTCCTGTGCACTTTTCAGAAACATAGTTTCCCTAAACACTATGGGTATACCAAATTAAGTCTGTTAGGTGGCGGCTAGGTACACAAATACATGATTTATCACTGTTTTACACTATAAGGTGACATAGTATGTCATCCTTTATTGAGAAATGCTTAGTAAATTCATTATGTGTGTTTTGTTTAAAAACTTTTAAAATTTCTCTTCACTGTGGGTTGGAACCCTATAACTATTGGATATTTTTACAGAGATGCAAAAATTTATTTCGATACTGTTTAGTATCAAGCAGTAGAATTTCATATTCCTGCACCTTTTCTATCCAGTTTGAAAAGTCAGTTAGGTCTTACGGTAAACATGATAGCGCATCTGCTATGATGTTTTCCTGTCCTTTAACACGCATTATTTCAAAGCAGTATTCATGTAATACTAACTCCCAGCACACAAGTCTCTCATGTAGCAATTTGCATGACAATAAAAAGCTGAACGCCTGATGGTTACAATAGAACCTCGCATGCTTTCCATATACATAGTAATCAAACTTTTTAAGGGCCCATACAACTGCCAGAGCTTCCAATCTGTTACAGTATATGACCTTTCACAAGCTGACAGTGTCCTGCTCACAAAACCAATTATCTTGATTTCTGATTTATTTCCAGAACCAGTGGTTTGCAACAAACAAGAGCCCAATCCAAAAAATGAGGCATCAGTAGCAATACAAAAATCTTGCATCACATCTGGGAGGTGCAACAAGTTTCCATTTACCAGGGTGGACTTTATTTTATTGAATGCTTTCTGATATGATTCACTCCGTGCCCAAGTGTTATTCTAGCATAGTAGTGACAAAAGATTTTCATCATTAAGTATCTAGTTTAGTACGAAATATGTGAAAAATGAGGCAAGGCCAAGAAAAGACTTTAACTGTTTCTTGTCCATGGGTACAGCAAATTATTCAATTGCATCAAACTTTCCTGGCTTGGGAACAATTCCGTTGAATGAGATAATATGCCTGAGAAATTTCAACTCCAAATGTCCAAATTTAGACTTACCAAGGTTCACTGTTACTCCCTGCTTTGGCGAACTTTAGGAAAATTTTATGCAGTAGATCAAAATCTTCTTCTCATGTAGTTCCAGCACTTAACAAGTCATCCACATACGCTGTGACTTTATCTAACAGCACTGGTCCTAAAACCTTGTTCAGAGTGGAAATAAATACTCCAGTGCTGACATTCAAACCGAATGGAAGAACTTCAAATTGATAACTGCATCCAGCACAATTGGAAGTCAATACTAGACAAATATTGAGCTGCATGAAAACGTTGAAGCAATTGTTCCAAGTTTTCAGGCCTAGTTTGTACAGGTATTATAATTTTGTTGATGTTATGTGCATCTAGTAGTAATCTTATTTTTCCCCCTGGTTTAGAAACAGCTGAAATGGGACTTCTGTATGGTAAGTATGAGGTTTCTATGATTCCCCACTCTAACATTTGTCAAACTTCCATATTTACAGCCACCTTTTTAGTCCATGGTACAGCGTATGATGTTCTGCAAAATGTCTCATGTGGGGCAACTTCCATGTCAACACAAAGTTTTTTATTACTCCAGGTTTATCAGCAAAAACATTTGCGTACTCCTGAATGAGAATCTCTCTCTTCCTTCTGTATGTTTTCCGTATAGGATAATTCTGATACTTAAGCTTTGATAGTGTGAAGATTACTGGGTATGGCTGCTTCTGAATCATTTGAGTCCAGGAATTCTGTCTTCTCAAATTCCGCAATGTGTAGTGTGCGTGGACCTACTATATTTGCATCATCGTTATGCCAGTATCTGTCATGCATGCTTGGATTTCTAATGAGCTGCACTGCAGTTCTTTTACAGGGTGTATACGACATGGGACAACTGGGAAATTTGGGGAAAACCCGGGAATTTTTTCATCCGGGAGAAAACCGGGAACAACCTGGGAATTTTTTAGATTTCTGGGAATTTTTAATTGTTTTTGTTTTCAGTTGAATTTTTGTAATTTTGACTGGTAGGAACCGATACTCTAACAAAGAATATTACTGTATCCCACTACTGCAGAATAATGCTGCAACAATAGAACATGAACGAGTGAAAAAATGAAAACAAAACTTAAACTGCAAAGGAAATGCACCATATACAGCAACAAAACACAGTGCTCATACAAGCATCTGCCAACAGCAAAATGTATCAAAGTCTTTAGGAAGAGTACACAATGTTCTGTAACTACAAAATGCCTCCGATGAGCGTGACATCACAACCGCCTACATTAGATTCATTTTTGCAGTTACGAGCGGGATTATGCGCATGTGCAGTGAAGTAGTATCTTCTCCCTCATCTGGCTACAGAAATGTGGCTGCTGGCTGTGTTAAGCAGTTGGAGCAAGCAGCTAGATGCTACCGGGAAAAATTTTCTGGAGGGCCCAAGCTACCAGATTCTAGCATGTGCAGCAGGCCCACATTTAAGAGGAGGTAGGGAGGGAGGCAAATTCATATTCTCGAGGGAAAAAAAAACCTTGTTTCACAAAGCGACTAGTATCCAGTGCACCTTACTCTATCAATTATTCATGACTTTGAAACGAAACAAACTTTCCTACGTACAAAAGGGGGTATACGAGCTGAGCGCAGTAAGGCTGAATGGATGAATGCCAACTGCTGCCTAATTGCGTGGTTGATTGGGTTTGCGAATGATGAGTGTTGTTATAATTACTAGCAAAATCCATGTATTAATACTACATGAGTGGAAATAAATCAATAACTGTTAAGAAAGATTACCTATTACCTTCTCGGTGTATCCAAGATAAAGAAATTTTGACAGAAAATTTTGGCCAAATCGCTATACTAGTAAGAGCCAGTTGTACAGTTCCTGGCTAGCAGCTGCTTTATGTTCTATTCTGGAAATAGCATGGAAAACGTGTTGTACGAACATGTAGCAACGCCTAACTAGAGAATAATCGCGGATCACTAAACCCGTGATTCTGGCAGAGTTAGTGGAGTTAACCTGCGAATAAGCTTTGACATTGGCAGGAATAGTTGCAGAATTAGTGATGACAAGACTGTCTGTTAGAATGAGGAAGGAGAAGACACGGGGACAAATTTTGTACTACTACTTTACGATCTCATACTGGAGAAACTGGAGCGTATGATGAAGTGTGAAACTGTCTCCTAACGTAAGGCTTTTTGCTGGTAGTAGGTCTAATAGGTATTTGATATTGATACTTTGTGAATTACAGTATTACAAAAAGACCATTTGTGCTAAAACAGTCTCATTTATTTTGTGTGTATTATAATTGTTGCAGTATTAGAAAGGCCCAGTTTGTTTTGTCTAGCAGACAGTGATAAAATAGACATAATCAGATTGGGAAACCACACCAGTCTTGGGTCCTATTTGCATTAACTGCTTTTTCAGTATTGGACAACAACATTTCGACTTCTCATGTAGCAAAACATTTGATGAACTTTGATGAGGTAATACATTCTTTCACAGAAAGGAAAGCACACCATGTAAAACTGTAGCAAGATTAGAGAGAAAAAAATTGTAGGAGCTAAGGATTGAAGAAGTGTGTATTGTCTTGCTTGTCTTATGTTTTTACTGGGTTTATGAATCCTATATTTAATTCTATGTCACACGAAACAGCAAGTTGTTAGCTGGCAGGTAATAAAGAGTGCAAATTTTATGAAGAGTTCTTCTTTCTTTTTTTTTTTTAAAAAAAAAGAAAGAGGGACAGGATGTCAAACTGGCTGACTGTAAGCAGTAGAGGCACCACAGGACGTTTTAATTTCCACTGTCCTGAATATGGTTTGATGGCATCCATTAGAAAATATACACATTCCAGTTCCACAGAGCGACGTACAGTGACGTGGGATAGAAGAATTCTGTGTGAGGAGGCGAGGTACTGCCATTTGGCACACTTACGACCAAATAACATGTGTTACATTTCCTCAAACACATATGTATTATGCATCAGACTCTTCAGAAAGATGTGCACTACAAAATGAACATATTTTTGAAAATTCGACCTTTTCTAAAAATTTTTACATCCTCTCTCAAACTCTCGAGGGAGTGGCAGGGTATTGCCCCAGTTCGGAAATATCGTAGATCCAAGGCTGATGCGCAGAGCAGTCTAAGTGTCAGATGGGAAGTGGGTAGTCTCCAAGTGACCCGTGTTTACATTTTGTGATTTTGCTGTTTCCTCTTCGTTTACTGCTCTCACATCAAATGAAAACAAAACAGAGTCTGTGGCAGGGAGCTATAAAGTGAATTAAAATACATTCACATAATTACGGAAGGCTAAAATGTGTTATTTGTTGCAGATTTTATTTTATTTCCACCTTTCTGACCGGGAAGCATTAATTGCCTAGCAGAACAATGAAGTCATTTTTGTCGGTTTGCTAAAGAAATTTTCTTTTATTAATCTTTTCCGCTGAGGCAGACAATATATTTGAAATGAAGTGTTTAATTCCACACACTGTTCGCTGGATTTCAAGTGCACGTTTTCAACTTCTAGCATGTATGGCATTATGCCATATTAAAGAATCAAACATGAAATAACACAGTACTGGTACTCCAAGAAAATTCACATCCCGAGAACCACATTGAAAAGCTTAATATCAGGTCATGGCCCACTTAACTGGGAACCTGGACATACAAATGTGCACATTTTAGTATGGGTCATGAAATTCCGATGCTCTTGCAGTATTCTCTTCTTTTAAGACATAATGTACGATCTTTTAATGTTTTACACGTACTAACATACGGGCTCCCTACGACATTGTATCTGCACAAGCATGGTGACGCCTGTCATCTGGCACTCTCTGGCAACTGTGGAAATGAATCTATTTCTAACTGGTCATGGGAAAATATTCCGAATGGTAGTTTGAAAAGCGTTACCATCAAAGTACCATTCTGGCGGTTACAATGGAGCTTTGTGCGATAATGTACGATTTATTTCTTAAATCACAGAGCATTTGACTCTCATTTGCAAATCAACTCTTTGATGACAAGCCATTTAGATGAATTTCAAGCCCAGAAGATCAGACATTTATGTTATTATTAAAAATTTTACTGGCACATTTGTGTGATATACCTTAAATTGGAATACACGCATAAAAGACCAACGTTGTATGTGAAAGCTTAGCTTCTCTAGCATATTAATCTTACAGGCCAATATTATATGTGAAAGCTTTGCGTATCATGTATCAAGAGTATGTATATTAATTTTTCTGTTTTTATGTTCGCGGTACTTAATAGTGATGTTGCTATTGGCTGTCTACATCACGTGTCCTCAGCTCTGAAGACCCGCTGTCATCAGCTGGCGAGATCATGACATTAGCTATGTTTGGCTTACAAATGCGCATCACAACAATTGATTTCAATGCTTCCGAAAGTAACATGCGGTGTTTGGTGGAATTACAATTTATACTTTTGTATTACAAAAATATGCAGCGTACATGTTGCTGCACATCAAAGATATTACCAGAACGTGTTTTTTCCCTGTGTTTAGTTTTCTAAAGTGCCAGAAAATTCTACTCCTGTGTATAAAACCATAATCATTCAAAGGACTTATAAGTTATACACTTCCGAGGGAAAATATACTGTCAGTTAACAGGGGAAAAGTATGTTTTCCTCTGGGATAAAGTGTATTTTTGACCGCGAATTTTTTTTTCTTGTCCACATGTACACCCTGTTTAACAAACATTTGTAACTACACTTTTTTCTGCCTGTAGGTCGATCATTGTGTCCCTACTGTGCAGAAAATCCCAGCCAAAAATCCAGGAAACAGACAAAATTTTTATGAGTATGACGTGGCATTGTATGTGCTCATCTTCTACTATCAAATCGGCCAGTACCTGTTGCTTCACACACTGTTTAGATGTGCCTAATCCACTAGAAATATGGCAGTTTTGCACAGGCAGAACAGGAAGTCTACTTATGCGATTTACTTCATTGTGTAATTCATCACACTGATTGTTGCTACTGTGTCTGTTATAGCTTCCACACTGATAGTCTTTATCGAAACTTTCATTGCAGCTTGGAAAACATAATTTTCTTTACATTTGCATGTGTTCAGCTCTTGTAAGAGTTCTTCCCTCATATTCACACCGCTGTTGTACCTAAATGTGTTAATGTCAGATTTGAAGTTGCCTCCACTTTGGAATATGTCCACACTAGAACGGTCATTTCTAGTTTAACTGTTCTGTATTGGTATCCTCCTCTATGACTTCGCATATGCAATTCATTGTAGGACAGCTGTTGTCACTGGTATTGCAACTGTTCGGGTTCGGAATAACAGGCATTGCTTGCATCATGTTTTGTATTGGATTCCCAACCCATAAAATTGGCTGCTGGTTAGGCCAGCCATTTCCATGATTAAGATTTCACTGACTACTTTTGTTCCTGTCATTTGCACCTTGCTGGATTGGTACATTACTGCTATTATTTCAGGAGATTCCCGATTGATTTTTCCATGGTGTTTTCCTATCGTGGCTGGAATTATTGTAACCATTTTCATTACCATCCTCCCGTTTTCTATTGGAACCATTTGTCAGGTTACCATTCTTATGATTCCACTTGTTATTTCCATAATTCATGTTTGGTTCATTTGCTGGGTGGTTATTTTGACTATAGGCACCCGTGTTCACTTTTGCATACTGGTTCTTTCCACTCTGATGTTGTCTGTTACCATCAGTGATGTTAGTGTTATTACTAATGTCATAGCTATTGCAGTTCTCTTAGTTGGATAGGAAGTTTTGCCTTCAGTATGTAGAGCACTTTTTGTGAGAGATTGGCTCAAACCAATAGTATTTCCACAAACTTGGAAGAATACACTTCTTGGTGCAATTACGCCTGTGTACCCACAGAATAGTATTTAGAAAGAAACACTCTTTCAAAATCTGCTTATATGCCACATACTTCAGATGTATCACTCGCTGACAAAACTGCATCACCTGTAATGTGCGATATGATGAACTGTATCTTTTGATACTCCATCCAACATTGTGGTAAGATGTTCCTGAATGCTCGTATGAAGACAATGGGGTGGACTGACTTCTGGTCTTTGGAAAAAGTTTGGAAATGATAATGTTTCAACAAACTTTGTTGTATCTTGCTAGTGTTAGCACACGGTTCATTTTCATATGTTTACCTTGGACTAGCATTGATGTTCTTGAATGCTCATATGAAGACAATGGGGTGGACGGACTTCTGGTCTTTGGAAAAAGTTTGTAAATGATGATGTTTCAACAAACTTTGTTCTATCTTGGTAGTGTTATCACATGGTTCATTTTCATGTGTTTACCTTGGACTGGCATTTTATCAGGTGATTGAAATATTTTTTCATTCCCCTAAGTGGATTTAATGTCAATGATAGGATTTTCACATTGTGATGGAAAATTATTTTCCAGTCTGGTATCACTTGACATAATCCTTTCCAGGTTCCTTATGCGGGTGTTTATCTCTTGCTTCCACACAGAACTTTCTTATTTGGTGTCATTCTTATAGGAATGTGCATTATGTACTTTGTCATAATTTGCCTCCTCACTGGAACACATTTCTGCACATATGTATTGCACAGCATTATTGACTGCTACATTTATTTTTGAATCAATTTCAGATTCCTCGTCTGCTATCCAATTGGATATGCCTTTATTTAATTCTTTTCTGTGACTTTCTAATTGTTTGTCCAGGATTTTCTGGTTATTGAGCTTAATGTTGGTGACTGTAGAAGTTAAAGTTACCACATTCATTTTTACATCATTGTGAGAGGTTTTCAACTTTTAAAATTGGAGCGTAAACTACCTTCATTGCAATTAGCTCAGATTTAATTGTGCCTAGTTCAGCTTTAATTTCATGATCATGTTTTTCTTGCTTTCAATCGTCCTCGTGATCACACATTTCAAATTTTTGTAAGAAAGTGGTAAGCAGGTTGAGCGAAATGCTTGCATCCATTACTGCTGAGATTGCGTGTTTTTCTGTCTCTCGTTTGTTCTACTTGGCGCTTGTATTGGCGTTGGCTATTGGCAGCGCATTTTCTAAATTTGCTGTCAAGTAGTGGGTTTTCTAACGGGATAGAAGTTAAAATCAATTAAAGAATCATTATTATTTTCTGCTTCGCTATTGATGCTAGCTGGTGAAGCCATTACTTCAATGTTAAAATTATCTTTCTTTCCTACTTTTACCATAACCAAAAATTATTCAAAGTCAGAAAAATCTTCACACGGATATTTGCTCTTAAAACCAACACAGAATAATCACAGCAATAATAATTCACAAGAAGGACAAAATTAATTTTCCTCTATGTGATGTTCATTTATCAGTGCTCAGCCAAGTCGGCCATTTTGTGTCCCCTTTCGCACATGGAAATAAAAATAAAAAAAAAAATTTGAAAATTTTGATTTTCCGTAGCACTCCCTTCCAAAATTCACTGATTAATACTACTTCTAACTATGATTTGACTTCTACTGAGCATCAAAGGAAATTTTTTCTGCAGAAAAACTTGAAAGAGCAAAAATAATAATTTATTTGTGTGATTTTACCTTATTTGTTGTTTTTGGCTTCGAATACGTGGAATTGATGATTACAACAGCTTGTAATGGAGTACATCAGATTGTAGTGTGAAAAAGAATAAAATTTTCATATTAAATATAGAGAAATTTGATTTTCACAAAATTGCAAGCTATACTATAAATCATGGCCCCACATTGGGCACCATTAAAATTTAACTTTCTACACTACTGGCCATTAAAATTGCTACATCACAAGGATGATGTACTACAGACGCAAAATTTGACCAACAGGAAGAAGGTGCTGTGATATGCAAACGATTAGCTTTTCAGAGCATTCACACAAGGTTGGTGCTGGTGGCTACATCTACAACATGCTGACACGAGTGAAGTTTCCAACTAATTTCTCATACTCAAACTGCAGTTGACCAGTGTTGCCTACTGAAACGAACGTTGTTGTGATGCCTCGTGCTAGGAGGATAAATGCTTACCAACATGTTTCCGACTTTGATAAGGGTCGGATTGTAGCCTAACGCGATTGTGGTTTATTGCATCGTGACATTGGTGCTCACGTTGGTCAAGATCCAATTACTGTTAACAGAATATGGTATCGGTGGGTTCAGAAGTGTAATAAGGAATGCCTTGCTGGATCTGAAAAGCCTCGTATCACAAGCAGTCAAGATGACAGGCATCTTATCCGCATGGCTGTAATGGATCGTGCAGCCACATCTCGATCACTGAGTCAACACAAAAACCATCTGCACAAACAGTTTGACAACATTTGCAGCAACATGGAGTATCAGTTCGGAGACCATGGCTGCTGTTACCCTTGACGCTGTGTCACAGACAGGAGCGCCTGCAAATGTGTACTCAACGACAAACCTGGGTACACAAATGGCAAAATGTCATTTTTTTGGATGAACCCAGGTTCTGTTTACAGCATCATTATGGTTGCATCCACGTTTGGTGACATCACGGTGAACGCACATTGGAAGTGTGCATTTGTCATCCCCATACCGGCATATCACCCGGTGTGATGGTATGGGGTGCCATTGGTTACACGTATCGGTCACCTCTTTTTCGCATTGACAGCACTTTGAACAGTGGATGTTACATTTCAGATGTGTTATGACCCATGGGAGTACCCTTCATTAGAACCCTGCGAAACCCTACATTTCAGCAGGATAATTCACGACCGCATGTTGCAGGTCCTGTACGGGCCTTTCTGGATACAGGAAATGTTCGGCTGCTGCCCTGGCCAGCACATTCTCCAGATCTCTCACCAATTGAAAACATCTGGTCAATGGTGGCCGAGAAACTGGCTTGTCACAATACATCAGTCACTACTCTTGATGAACCGTGGTATCGTGTTGAAGCTGCATGGGCAGCTGTACCTGTACACACCATCCAAGCTCTGTTTGACTCAATGCCCATGTGTATCAAGGCCGTTATTATGGCCAGAGGTGGTTGTTCTGGGAACTGATTTCTCAGGATCTATGCACCCAAATTGCATAAAAATGTAATCACGTATCAGTCCTAGTATAATATATTTGCCCAATGAATACCCGTTTATCATCTGCATTTCTTCTTGGTGTAGCAATTTTAATGGCCAGTAGTGTATTTATATTGCTTGAAAGAATGTTAACTCTTGTTAAACAGAGAGAATATTTTATAACTGAGATGACTTCTATTGACAGTAAATAGTAACTTTTATAAGTTAAGTTAGCAACATGAGATTTACCTTTTGTAGCAAAGTTCTGGAAGAAGTCATTCAGTGGTAAATATATCGTTTTTGGTTTGTATGATGGCTAGCTTTTAAAGAGGAGGGTAAAACTTTGCAAAGAAAACAATTTTTACCTATTAGTGTCCAGAAGTGGCATCGACTAATAATGAGATATAGAATATCTGAGACTCTGGAAATCTGACTGCTAAATAATTTTGTGGAAACCCACTTTTTTTACAACAATTTAGGTTATTATTTAGAAGTTTATCTATTATTATTTAGAAGTTTATTTACAAGTTTTATGGCAGACATCTTCTGCAAAGAAAACACAATGGAATTTGCCAACTTATGGTGAAAGTTAGTTGTCGTTGATAAAGTTTAATATTTCCTGTGTAGAAATTTGACTGCCCATCAGCAGAGCAAATCATTGTGGGAAATATTAATATTGCGGCAATTGCAATGAATAATATGTCATAAGGTAAAAATAATAATTACTATACTAAGAAATAGAGTTCACTAAAGCTAAAATGTCTCACAGAATAGAATCTGATAGTTCGAGAAGCAAACAGAAAAATCCTACAACAATAGAGCGTGCAAAATCAGTCACACATCATAATTTATAGTAGTAACAGAGATGTTAATGCCATGCCGATCACAGTAAGTTCAGCATTAACACTTCGACAATCAGCGTTACATGATCGTTGCAGTTAACGCAAAATATATCTTTCCTTTGAGATAAGTAATTAATTATTTCTACCGAGTCACAGGAGCTGGTATTTCACACTGTTCTGTAAACACTACAGTTGCACTTAAACAAGGGATGACACATTGTTGACTAACACAATTGCAGGTGGAATGGCTGCTTGATGGTCCTTGCAAAAACTGTAAGTGGTATGATTGCAGCAGGTTATCATTTAATACTCACCAGACAGCCATGTGCTGTAGCTACTTGTCTTACCCTGATACAAGAGTCATCATCATTGCATGAAGCACTGTCTCCTCAGAATGTAGCACCTCTCCCTTCTAACCCTACACCAGTCAAAAATTGTTGGCTTAGTAATCTCATAGTCCTTAAGATGACAATCAGTTGGTTCAAATGTGTGCACAACATAAAGCTGAATTTAATCATGATGTCAGAGGAGAAAGTGAGACACCACTGATGAATGGCCATACTTATCTTGTCTTATCCCATCAGTGTCTTCTAACATTTCATTAAATATCATTTAAAAAATATATATAGAATAAAATAAAAATAAAAATAAAAAATATTCAGAAATTCTTCCTCTTGATACAAACTCAGGGGAAAACATTTTATTTTGCTTAGAACACACGGGTGTAATTTGTAATCCTCTACATTTGAAACCACCTAACTGTGGAATTTATCTGTAGGAGCAACAGTAATTGAAATGAAATTAAATAGTTTGACAACACACTTTGGACAGTAGAAAAATGTAACTGATGTACCGTATCCTGATTTTGTATGGAAAATTTGGTTTTGATGTATCTCTGCACAGTGCATTGTTTGTTTTATTGATTTTATTTTATTTATTCATCCTTAGACCATTCAATAGAACAATATCAGATGCGTTAGATACGTTATGGAAATTACACACTATTTGTTCACATTTAAGTGGTGACCACTGTCTATGTTTGACATCAAAGTATAATAACCACCTGCAGATAGTGGGTGGCACCACTAACAGTGGATGGTATATAAATATAATGCATTTTGGAGGGATGCAGAAAACAGTGCATGTGTTATCATAATTTGGAAGCAGCATGATTTATCTGATGTCCAAAAGGCTGTGATCATTGGCTTTTGTGCCAATGGTGGAAGCATTTCCAACACAGTTAAGTTGGTAAACTCTTTGGTTGCCTCCATGATTAAAGTAAACTGTGCATGGCAAAACTGCACTGACAGGAACTAGCAACGTCTTAACTGTGGTGCACCACTGACCAAACATGGCAGGAGTGAATGACAGCTGCAGAGAAGTGCACTTGCGATTAGAACTGCAATAGTTGGGTCACTGACTGCTGGGATTAGCCAAAGGGCTATTAAAAGTGTCTTCTCAATGACTGTTCAGTGAATGTTACTGTGTATAGGCCTCTGCAGTAGGAGAATGGTTCATCCACCCCTGGTGTCTGCTATTTATTGCCAACAAAATCTGAGATATGCTCACCAATTCTGCTACTGGACGTCCACTGAGTGGTGACAGGTGGCCGTTTTATATGATCATGTTTTATGCTCCATCAGAAGGCTGGCCAGTGTTAAGTGTATGAAAAGAAAGAGTTCTAGGCTTGAGGAGGGAGCGTTATGGCCTGTGGAATATTTATGTGGCATTCCCTGTGTGATCTCAATATTCTGGAATGCACAGTGAATCAACACACCTATGCATCTATCCTTGTGAACCATGTCCACCACTATGTGCAGTTTGTTTTTGCTTGGTATGATGGTATCTAACAGCAGGATAATGCAATGCTTCAAACAGCTCCAAACTTGGTTCACCATACTGTTAGGGCCACCATACTTCCTACGTTTAAACTGAATTGTGGATATGTGGGACCACCTTGATCACACTTTTAGTGCCATGGATAATCACCTGAGAGACCTAGCACAACTGTTCATGGCACTGGAGTCAGCATCACTCCACATCCCTTTTGGTAACTTCAGAACATCATTGACTTTTTTCCTCCATGTCTCACTGTGCTCTGCCCTTCGAAAGGTGGTTATTCTGGCTTTTGACTGGAAATCACATTAACGTGAGTAGACATCGTATATAAATATACACTCCTGGAAATTGAAATAAGAACACCGTGAATTCATTGTCCCAGGAAGGGGAAACTTTATTGACACATTCCTGGGGTCAGATACATCACATGATCACATCGACAGAACCACAGGCAGATAGACACAGGCAACAGAGCATGCACAATGTCGGCACTAGTACAGTGTATATCCACCTTTCGCAGCAATGCAGGCTGCTATTCTCCCATGGAGACGATCGTAGAGATGCTGGATGTAGTCCTGTGGAACGGCTTGCCATGCCATTTCCACCTGGCGCCTCAGTTGGACCAGCGTTCGTGCTGGACGTGCAGACCGCATGATACAACGCTTCATCCAGTCCCAAACATGCTCAATGGGGGACAGATCTGGAGATCTTGCTGGCCACGGTAGTTGACTTACACCTTCTAGAGCACGTTGGGTGGCACGGGATACATGCGGACGTGCATTGTCCTGTTGGAACAGCAAGTTCCCCTGCCGGTCTAGGAATGGTAGAACAATGGGTTCGATGACGGTTTGGATGTACCGTGCACTATTCAGTGTCCCCTCGACGATCACCAAAGGTTTACGGCCAGTGTAGGAGATCGCTCCCCACACCATGATGCCGGGTGTTGGCCCTGTGTGCCTTGGTCGTATGCAGTCATTATTGTGGCGCTCACCTGCACGGCGCCAAACACGCATACGACCATCATTGGCACCAAGGCAGAAGCGACTCTCATCGCTGAAGACGACACGTCTCCATTCGTCCCTCAATTCACGCCTGTCGCGACACCACTGGAGGCGGGCTGCACGATGTTGGGGCGTGAGCGGAAGATGGCCTAACGGTGTGCGGGACCGTAGCCCAGCTTCATGGAGACGGTTGCGAATGGTCCTCGCCGATACCCCAGGAGCAATAGTGTCCCTAATTTGCTGGGAAGTGGCGGTGCGGTCCCCTACGGCACTGCGTAGGATCCTACGGTCTTGGCGTGCCTCCGTACGTCGCTGCGGTCCGGTACCAGGTCGACAGGCACGAGCACGTTCCGCCGACCACTGGCGACAACATCGATGTACTGTGGAGACCTCATGCCCCACGTGTTGAGCAATTCGGCGGTACATCCACCCGGCCTCCTGCATGCCCACTATACGCCCTCGCTCAAAGTCCGTCAACTGCACATACGGTTCACGTCCACGGTGTCGCGGCATGCTACCAGTGTTAAAGACTGCGATGGAGCTCCGTATGCCACAGCAAACTGGCTGAGACTGACATCGGCGGTGCACAAATGCTGCGCAGCTAGCGCCATTCGACGGCCAACACCGCGGTTCCTGGTGTGTCCGCTGTGCCGTGCGTGTGATCATTGCTTGTACAGCCCTCTCGCAGTGTCCGGAGCAAGTATGGTGGGTCTGACACACCGGTGTCAATGTGTTCTTTTTTCCATTTCCAGGAGTGTATAAAATGTAAACAAAGTAGCATAGGATGAGGCAAAGATAGAGGAGGAAGTTGAGCTTGGTCTAATCAATGTAACCATGCAAGCATCCACCTTGGCAACTTCAGAAAACCATGGAAAACTCATGATGAAAGGCCAGGTCGGGAATAACATAGTTATCATTGAGATTACACCATGTACAACAAGTATATAAGTATATCAATGTCATTGCTAGACATGGTGCTTAAAAATAAGGAGCTTTCAAGGTGTCGCTTCTTACTACATGTTTATACAATGTACATAAAAATCTTAAACAATTAATGCAACTGCAATTTCACAACCAGTAAGTTTCAACAAATTATACTTCAAATAAAATATATGAACACTAAAACACAAGATTGTCCTACTTCACTATCGAAGTATTTCTTTCATGAATCTGGAGTTTCTTGCATAAACAACCCCTTGCGCAGTGATACTGATTTTAGATGACAGTATAGAAAAGTACTACTCAGTTTGGTCACAAATTACATTGAACACTTTAAAATTTTTTTGAGAAATATACACTTCATTTTAATCATCTAATGATGGGACTTTGCACTGTATTTGTTTTCTTTTTTTAAATTAGCAGCATGTTAAGTTGGGTCTTTTTTTGTGTTTTACTTAACACATTCTGTTTAACATGGGACAGCAACATAAAATGAGTTTCATTTAGTTTTGTAAACCATTATTTTTTTCTTCAGTTTGTTTCTCAGAGTCTCAGTTATTTTTCTCTTTTTTTTAGCTGTTCCTTGGCAATTGTTTGACTCACAACATAGTACAATGTCGATTGGCTGCTCTACTCTGTCTGACAGCTCATCAGCAGAATTTATTAGCTTTCCAACATAAATTTCTAAATATGCTCTATTCTACTTTAATGATCCCCATTCTTCTTTCAATTTTCTTTTTCTTTCAAAGCCACACTCATCTCTCTGGGCTTTTTTTTACTGTGGGACAAAATCCATTTTGACACCTGTAGTAAGTCACCATTAAAGCTTATGTGGTCTTTCATTATTCAATAATAAATTTGAGAAGACTCCTTTAGATATTTTACTTCCAACTTTATGTTTGCTGAGAATCTTCTTTCGGTGACAGTTTGTCCATGTGATAATGCCAACATCACTTTCACGAACACTCTTATTTTCACATATTCTTTGTTAAACACGTGTTTCCAAAATATCATCCACTTTAGTATTTTGGAATACAAGACCAAAATGAAAAATAATGCTCTAATGGTGCTGATTCTACAAAAATTTTATACTGCAGGCACAAGCTGTCCCATTCATCTGGATGAACATAACCACTTCAAGCTTTATTCATTTTCATGACATGGGAGTATTTCTTTGATACAATTTTTTTGTGTACAGACAAGAAATAAGTCTTAACTAGAGTATAGTTTACTAGAGACCTTTCTACAATCTTTTTTAAAAAAATGGAACTGTTTTACTTCTAGTGTGTACCTCTCTATGACTTTATTCTCATTTTGATGTTCGTACAGGAATCGGTCCCAACGAATCCCAAGCTAAATATCTCATATTTGCACTCTGCTTATTTTGCTGGAGATCTGATGGCTGTAATTTTTTTCTCCTTTTCACACATTGGATGTTCCTGTTACATTGCAATTCAAAGTTGTCAGATCTGCAGGAAGAGGTAGAAGCAGGGGGATTTTCACTTTCATAGTGAGCAAAAAATGGGTCAGTAACTTTTGTAAAGCGAAGAAAGATGTTTAACTTGACAAGTATGAGCTTATCTTTTACAGTGTCTTGTGTAACTGTGAATGACTTACAATTTGGTTTGGTTACCTATCACTTCTCAACACTGGATGCATACTTTTCCATGTTATCCCAGTTTTCTGTGGCGGTTGACTTTGGTGGATCATTGCATAACCATCAATGTGCACAAAATTTTGGTGTTTGAAGATAATATATGACCTTCACATCTCACAGGTTACAAATGGTAGAGACTACTCAAAATGAAGTCCATATTGAAATTGAAGCTATGACCCCCCCCCCCCCCCCCAACACTTTACATCTGAAACAATGTGTTCAGCTCAATATGCCAAAATTGAAAATAAATATCCACTTGCTTAGTTTGTGTTGAAGAATTAAGGGTTTTCTCAAACAATAAACCAATATGAACACCTGTATCAACACACTAAAGCAAAATGTGTTGAAAATGGGACCTATTCTGAAACAGCATAAACACACACACCTTCTGTCTCTTCGGGAAAAGTTTTTCACATTTTGTCTATCATGAAACACAGTGGCAAAAAGTTCATTAATACTATTACAGGAGTAATGTAAGTTTGCACACTTCTTAGGTCAGAGAATTTGAGCCCCAATGTTATTACTTCCAGAAAAGTAAGGAGAAAATGTATTATCCGTATCTGTGATAGTTTGACATGCTTGTATTTGACAATGTAGAATGCTCAGAAACAGTTGATGTGTTGGATTTTGAAGTCTCGAAGAACTGCTTAATTCCATCTCTTTCTTTCTTTAATAACTGGTGATGTTTTACTGTAGTAAAAAATGTTTGGTGTGACCTGTAATGTGTAAAAAAACCACACTAACCACCCAGCATACTGAACAAACCAATAAAAGAAAATTATTATCAGGTGACTTAGTCTTTCCCTATAAGAGTACACATGAGTCGTATTTACATAGATGTCATTGTACACCCCAATGGAGAACTGTGACCTAAATTTTCTTAACAAGTACTGTGACTTTTCTAGTGATGTCACATAGAGCATATAGATTTTCCAATGCTAGCTTAAAATGGTGTAATGCTTCCCACATCACATGTAAACTTATCACACCAAATTGTCCTTTCCATAGGTAATAAAGTAAAACAAAGTTACAGAAATCATTCAATGAAATGACATTTTGAAAATAGTAATTTTGGGAGACATATAAAAATAAAGACTTTTGAAGGCCAATAAAACTTAGTTAATGAAATAAGGCCTTTTAAGAATTTTAAATAGGCATATGTACCCTGCTAGAATATGAAATTTTGATATAAAATAATTTTGAAAAAATGAAAACATATGAACATATTACATAACAATGTGCACAAGACATAAATCAGTGCTGCAACTAGAGCATGAAACTTTGATATAAAACCCTTCAGAAAAAAAAGCATTATATAACACTGCCAAAAAGAAAACAGACAATAAACTTGCCGCTGCTAGTTTCACCGCAACTAATCTAGTGCCAGAATCCATCTCTAAAGAATTGTATTGCACTGCATCTAAAACAAAGGAAACAAAAAACTGATACCAGAAACATCCTTTTGTGGTATGAAATACAGCATACATGGCACATTAGTTACATGAATCAATAGAACTCAGCAATAAATGATGGCCCAGTATTCTCCTTATCTGTTACACTCACGTTCATTGTAAAAATACTTTAAACAAAAAAATTATTCTAACCCTGCTGTAAAAGCAGTTCCTTTTCTAACCTCTTTGTGTAAATTGGTAGTGCATTACAAAAGTGACACCAAAATGGCTCATATTTCTTTGAGCACATTTGTTTTTATTTGTTCTGTATGTTTGGGGCCCATATCTTTGAGTATTATAAAAGTGGTAATGACAGTTGGTTTGCAGAACACAGAGTCTAGCTCTTGTCCTCAACACACATTTGTATATGTAGAGGGAGGTTACAGCAATCCTAGCAGAGTAGCATTACATGGTTTGAATAGCCTTCTCTGTAACAATTTCATTTAATTAATACTTAATTTTATCTCATTAAAGTCATTCCATAAGCTACAGAGGATGGAAGTAATCAAAATAAACCATTCAAGTAACATCTGTGGAGCAAACCTTAGAATTAGTTCTTAGAGCAAAATATGCAGAACTGAGGCTCCAGCAGAATTTAGTTAGCATGGTCTGGATAAGAGACAGTCTGTTGACATTGAACAATGAATGCAAAAACTTGAGGCTTTGATCAGTTGTCATGACTATAACATTGTACACCATTACACTTGTGTAATCTGCAAACACCATGAACTCAACTGCAGTTTCAGAGGTTAATATGTCATCTGCATAATTAAGGATCAGCTGGAGGCCATGTTGTACTCCTATTTCAACATTCTTAACATCATATATTACTTGTTTTGTGATGAAAATGATCTTGTGTTCCACAACCTGTGATCTGTTACACAAATATAAGAGTAACCACTTGTCTTCAACCCCTTTTATCCCCATTTCTTCCAACTTATCTTACGGAACTTCATGAATAACAATAGTGAAAGCCTTAGAAATGTCTAATTTAACTTCCACATCATCATTGTGGTTATCCAAGTTTCTAATTATTTAATTCGTAAAGTCGCTTATCTTTGTTTCTGTTCTCATTCTGGTTTGAAAGCCATGTTGACTAGCATTCGTTGTAGGTGTTTAAGTACTTGGTATACTCTAAAACAAGGTTTTGCATTCTGCTGAAAGTGCTGATCAGATTTTGCTTATGGTGGTAAAAATATTGCAGCTTATCATGTTTCAATAATGTGTCATGTTCATTATTTGCTGAAAATAAAGCAGTTGTAATTTTTTATAATTTGTGTGTATATTGTGTTGTGTGTGTATTTGTGAGTGTGAGTTTGTCACATATTTTAAGCAAATGTTATCTATGTTTTAGTCTATTACCTTTATCTTCAGTCATTAGACAATCTGGTCACAGAAAACTCTAATAATACACTCAGGTGATATTGGCCAGTATTGATATCTATAGTAAATGACTGGGCAGCTACGAAATTGCTTTGCCTTCAATTACATGGAATCTCTTCTTTTGTAAATATCAACAAAATTTTATTTCGGTGAAGATTATCTTGCAGAATTTAAATCCAAGCACTTACACTGATGAGCGACACCATATGACACATGCTCACCATGACATAGGATGCCACCTAGTGGCATTCTGGGCACATTTTGCAGTAACAAAATTATGAAATCAGAGCAGTCACGAAGGAGGGATCACCCTAGTGAAGATGTGGACTGAAAAGGGGGAAATGTGGAACCTTTGAACAAGTACTTGGAAATGGGTAAGCTGCTCAAACATTCACATGCTACTCTCATGAGTATCTACAGAATGAGGTTGAAGAACAGTGAAACTACCACTGTAAGTTAAATGGTTGGACATCCTCAATTATTCACAGAATGTTAGTTGTGAAGGCTTATCTGCTCTGTAAAGTAAGATAGATTGTTATCTGTGGCATCACTGCTGAAGAATCACCATGCTGGTGGATGAACAAGTGTTTCAGAGCACACCGTCCATCGTACACTGTTCAACATGGAGCTCTGCAGCAGACCATCACTATGCGTATACATGTCGACAGAACAATAACACCAATTGCGATTACAGTGGGCACAAGATCATCAGGATTTGGCTCTCGATCAATGGAAACATGTCTTTTCATTGGGTGAATCATATTTTTTCTACATCTGGTCCTACGTCATCTCTACAAATGCAATCATCAAGGTGAACTGCAGCTCAAAATGTGTAGTGTGCCGCAGATGCATGCTAGTGGGAACAGTGTTATGTTGTGGGAGACATTCTGTTGCAGTTGCATGGGACCTGTGGTAGAAATTGAAGACATGCTTGATGATTTCCCTGATGGCAATGTCTCTTGCAGCAGTGTAACTGTCCATGTCTTGGAGCCAGACCCATGTAACAGTGGTGTTCAGAAGTATCATAATGAACTCACACTGATGTTTTGGCTACCAAATTCACCTGATGTAAATACTATTGAACCCAGGATGCTGTCAGGTACCATCAGCATGCACGCAAAGAAACAGCAAGTTGCTTATGTGAATGAAGTGACCTGTGTGTAGGCATCTAATGTCACATACCTACACAAACCTATTCAGAAATTGTCAGACCCCTAATACACAGTATCAGTAATGTATTTTGTTCCAAAGATGGACAAACAAGCTATTAAGCTGATGGTCATAATGTTTTGGCTCATCAGGGTATTTAAGCCTGCTTGTGAACAACTGTAGACACCTCATCATCATCATCATCATCATCATCATCATTTAAGACTGATTATGCCTTTCAGCGTTCAGTCTGGAGCATAGCCCCCTTATCAAATTCCTCCATGATCCCCTGTTCAGTGCTAACATTGGTGCCTCTTCTGATGTTAAACCTATTACTTCAAAATCATTCTTAACCGAATCCAGGTACCTTCTCCTTGGTCTGTCCTGACTCCTCCTACCCTCTACTGCTGAACCCATGACTCTCTTGGGTAACCTTTCTTCTCCCCACCATCTAAGCCTGTTCACCCTGACTGCTACATCTGTAGAGTTCATTCCCAGTTTTTCTTTGATTTCCTCACTGTGGAGACCTTCCTGCCATTGTTCCCATCTACTAGAACCTGCAATCATCCTAGCTACTTTCATATCCGTAACCTCAACCTTGTTAATAAGGTAACCTGAATCTACGCACCTTTCGCTCCCATACAACAAAGTTGGTCGAAAGATTGAGCGGTGCACAGATAACTTAGTCTCGGTACTGACTTCATTCTTGCAGAAGAGAGTGGATAGTAGCTGAGCACTCACTGCATTAGCTTTGCTACACCTCGCTTCCAGTTCTTTCACTATGTTGCCATCCTGTGAGAATATGCATCCTAAGTACTTGAAACCGTCCACCTGTTCTAACTTTGTTCCTCCTATTTGGCACTCAATCCGTTTATATTTGTTTCCGACTGACATTAATTTCGTTTTGGAGATGCTAATTTTCATACCATAGTCCTTACATTTCTGATCTAGCTCTGAAATATTACTTTGCAAACTTTCAATTGAATCTGCCATCACAACTAAGTCATCCGCATATGCAAGACTGCTTATTTTGTGTTCACATATGTTAATCTCACCCAGCCAGTCTATTGTTTTCAACATATGATCCATAAATAATATGAACAACAGTGGAGACAGGTTGCAGCTTTGTCTTATCCCTGAAACTACTCTGAACCATGAACTCAATTTACCGTCAAACACCTGAATGGATAAATTTTGTATTGAAGGATGCAAGTTAATTTTAATTAATATACCAACAAATTTATGTGAATGAGGTGATTCTGTTTAAATATTTAGAATTAGATATACAGGCATTGAGTAAATTATTATTATTATTTCCTTTTTTCTTTTTTGCTCAATTTAATTTTTCACTGCACTGTTCTTTCATCTGTAAACAGATGATCTGCTGTATCACAGTTCTCTCTGTTATAAATGTAAAATTCTACTTTTGCTCTTCAAATAAATTAGTGGGAATATTTTTTTTCCTTTATAGCTTGGGGTGTTTGCTGGATAAGTGACAAACAACATGTCCAACAGTCCAGTGTTGTCAATTCTACAATTTTTCTGCCACTTATTGCATTTTTCACCTATTACAATGATTAAATTATGTGAAAAGTTCCAAGTGACATCAGAAATTGGAACCTCATTGGACTATAGGTACTCATGAGATCAGATCAAGAATCATTTCCAAACTTTGAGGTAGTCTAAGCAACACCACATCTAATGGAATTTTACACTGAAGTCTACAAACCAGCCTTTGATTAGAGGAGAGATTTACTTTACTTCTTACAGCTAAAACAACAGAAAAGTCTTACTTGGATAATTCTTTTCTGATAATACCATTTTAAATATCACAAAATCATTATACCATTCTACTTACTACAACTCAATAAGAGTGTAAGACTATCATTCTATACAAGTCAGTGAGTAACTGATGTCATGCAGGATTAGCCGAGTGGTCTAAGAAACTGCAGTCATGGGCTGTGTGGCTGGACCTGACGGAGGTTCGAGTTCTCCCTCAGGCATGGGTGTGTATGTTTGTCCTTAGGATAATTTCAGTTAAGTAATGTGTAAGCTTGGGAACTGGTGACCTTAGCTGCTAAGTCTCATAAGATTTCACACACATTTGAACATTTTGTTGTTGTTGAGTAATTGGTTGTATCAGATCTGTTCATTTTCTGATTACCTTTTAGTATTTATTATTAATTCAACAATGAATTCCAGTAGAAGAAAAAAAGAGTAAAAAGTAATACAGTGAATAAAATGTGCATAAACCCGTTACGTTCTGAGTGATATTGTAGCTTATCAGATTGACCAGGTCCAAAACGTTACACTTCAACTCGCTGTTGGCCAAATTTCTTTGTTCCTAAATGTTATCCCTTATCCAGAGTTTATTAGCATTTGTTTGTGAGACTACTTATTTTCATAGCATCTAGCAGTAAGTGTCATGTAGACATAAAACAACATGTCATATGATACTGGTATCAGCAACGTGTAATCAGGAAATTTGTTTTGGGGGGGAAGAAGTTCATCCATGTCAGCCAGAGGTAAGGTGCTAAGCAGAAAGTAAAGATCATGATTGCCAATATAAGTCGGTACACACAACTCACAAAGTGCAGATTCTTAAAATGAAATTTCAGGGCATTACTGTTGTAATCCAATAAAGAAGTAATGGTGAGGGAACCATAGCAATAAGTAAAAATGCTAAATGTTTTTTACTTGCTCATTCTGAATTGTTTCATTTTGCATGGAGTGTAGATATTTCTGCAAACATTTATTTTTATGCTACATTTAAGATCAGTGTATATATTTTTAATTGCATTTATAAATTTAAGAATTGAAGAGATTATCTTTTTATCATTAGGCTGAAGACCCAGCCATGGCACCTATACAGAAAGCTGTAAATACGGAGGAGACATTGGAAGGAGAACAGTCAGCTCACTCAAAGGCAAGTTAAAAGTTTATTTTAATGGTATTACAACATGAAATCTTGTCTAAAGCTGTTGCAACAAATAGAATTGAGGCACTCCAGGACAACTATTGAAAGGCATTTTTTTACTGAAACTTGAAGAGTAATTGTGAAATGCTGTTGTCAGTAGATAGTAAAAAGTTTGAGAATCATATGTACTTAAAAGTTTTTGCCAAGGTACCAAAAATAAACTTGGGTTTTATGGAAAAACTGAAATAAACCACTGACATATAAAACTTGAAAGAAAAAATACCAGCTTGTAAAGGAATCAGTGACCTTGATATTAGTCTCTTGACAACTGAGTAACATGATGATACTTTATTAAATAATGTTTCTGTTGCAATTCAGGTATGAGGTCATTAAGTACCATCTTGATAACCAACTCACAGCAGACTAATATGGTACCATAGTAAAATATGCTTTGTTAGATGTACCTTCATAAAACTAGACAGTGACATCAGAAGATAGACACCTGACAAAGAGAGTAGAGTACTGAAGAAACATGGTCAGTTGTAAATGTAACTTTGTACAGATGCAGACCATTTGTGGGTATTTAGCAACAAGTTGCAGAAAGTTGTCAATGTAACTCTGTATGCATAAAAACTGTCTGTGATGTGTAAATATTTAGAGTTGCAATTCTCTGTGATAGGTATAACAGTCAATAGAATGCTTCAATGTTCTTGATGTTTGGCAGTTCTGTAATGAAATTTACACTCAGTGCTACTGCGTGCACTGGTATGAAACTTCCTGGTAGATTAAAACAGTGTGCTGTACCAAGACTTCAACTCGAGACCTTTGTCTACCAGCTGATCTACCCCATCATGAATCATGATCCGTTCTCACAGCTTCACTTCCAACAGCACCTCATCTCCTACCTTTCCAACTTCACAGAAGTTCTCCTTCGAACCTTACAAGGCTAGCACTCCTTGAAAGAAAGTTATTTTCAAGACATGGCTTAGCCACAGCCTGGGGAATGTTTTCAGAATGAAATTTTCATTGTACAGTGGAGTGTACATTGATATGAAACTTGTGTAATATTGGATTTACAAATCCATGTGAGAAATGTTTTTAAACTCTAATGTTTCCACATGTTGTACCATTGTTTCCAGTAATCCAATTAATTCTGAGTAAGCAGTGCTTACATTGTGTTCACTGAATATGTGCCACATATCTGACTTATCAATAACAAAAAGATTTTTACTACTCATGTCTGGGGATACTACTAATGTTGGCAAGGTACTTCCTTCATCAGTAACCATATTATTTTCATTTTATCTTTGTAATGAGCTATTCAATTTGCATACCATGTGCTTTTTGCCTTCTTAAAGATTTTTAGCTGCCTTCCAGTACCATTTCCAATGGTCTCCTGCAGCTTGACTGTGACTGTTCCTAATGTCTTAATATAATTCTCACATTGTTGTACATGATACCCTTATCCCATTAGGTTCCATGTTAGGGCTCGTGATGTATAAAACCATTCTAATAGAAAGTAACTTTCAAAGACTATAATAAATGAATAGCACCAATTTGCTTTTGTTCTACAATATTACTTTTATTGTTAACCGGTTTTCAGCTTACAAGGCCATCTTCAGACATTTACATCAAAGAGTATCTTTTCATTTTGTATAACATGTGGAACTTGTTACCTGTAGCAAAGTTTGTGAAGTGCTATTAAATTGTATCACTGGAAAACATACATTATGTCTTCCAGAATGATGTGCACTCCAAGAATGTACCAGCAGATACTAATAACTCTACGACTCCCACATTACTGCAAACATGAAGTAAATATGAACCATCTGACGCTGAATCAACAGGCAATTTGAAACCGATAGTGATACAGAAAAATTGAAGAATAAAACAGAAGCAGATGGCTGGAATAATTTCTCAGAAACTTTATTCATCACAGTTACAGTGTTCCGTGTCCATAATGGATAAGAGTATTATTCCCACTTGAGTTCACCATGAATCTCCGTAATACGTGTACACTAGCTGAAACTAGTGCTAACAAATCTAGCAGCACACCTCTGAACTGCTTCCATGACTTCCTTTCATCTGACCTTTTATGGATCCCAAACGCTCCTGCAGTACTCAAGAACATGGCACACTAGTTTTCTATATGCCATGTCTATTATGGATGAACTACACATTCACAAAATTATTCCAATAAAACAAGATCAGCTGCTTGCCTCTTGTTTTACCATCCTGGTGTGCTTGATCCATTTCATAATGCTTTGAAATGTTACACTTAGGTATTTAATTTATGTGACTGTATCAAGCAGTGCACTTATAATGCCATATGATAATGTTACAAGATTGTTTACCCTATTCATCTACCTAAATTTTGGTTATTCTATAATTAGACCAAGGTGTCAATCATCACACCAACCAGAAATTGTGTCTAAGTGATCTTGTATCCTCCTACTGGCCCTCAATGACAACACCTTCCCATACACAACTGTATCATCTACAAAATGCCGCAGATTGCTACTCCCCCAGTCTATTAGATTGTTTATGTATACAGAAGAATAAGAGCGGTCCTATCACATTTCCCTGGGGCACTCCTGATGATATCCTCCTTTCTGATGAACACTGGCTTTAGAAGACAATCAACTGGTTTTCGCTACTGAAGTAGTCTTTGAGGAATTAACTTATTTGAGAACTCAATCTATATGTTCAAACCTTCCTCAACCATCTGTCGTTACATCTGTGTATCAAATGATTTGCACAAAACGAGATATATAGGATATCCTTGTTACCCTTAATTCATGGTTCATGTGATATCACGTGAGAAAACAGAAATCTGAATTTGGCACTAGCATTGCTTTTTTGTAGACATAAGGTTTTCTCGCTAAGGAAATTTATTACATTCAGACTTAGAATATATTTAAGTATTCGGCAGCAAACCCATGTTAAGCATATTGCCATGTAATTATGTAGGTGTGTTCTTTTCCTTTTCTTGTATAAAGGGGTCACCTGCCGTTTTCTCTGGTAGCCTGGGACTTCCTGCTTGGTGAGGGATTCCTGACAAATACAAGTTAAGCAAGAGGTCAATGATGCCGATTAGCTTCTGTGAAACTGAATTGGGATTTCATCTAGACCTGGCAACTTATTTGTTTTCAGGTCTTTCAGATCCATCTCTTTGCCAGATACCCCTATTTCTGTGTCTTCCATGCAGGAGGCCTTGTGACAATCAAACAGCAGTATGTTTATACAATCCTCCTGCATGAAGAATTTCTGAAATGTGAAATTTAAAACTTCAGCTTTCCTTTTGCTGTCTTTGATTGCTACCCCAGGGTGGTCAATTGGTGACTGAAGAGAAGACTTTGAACTTCTAAGTGATTTCACTTGTGACCAGAACTTAATCAGATTCTTTTGCTTAGGTATGACAGGAAAAGATGTTACACATCCTGAAAATGGTCTTTCCATGAAAGTTTACTATCTATCTGAACACCAAGAAATTTTAATTGTTCAGTTCTACAAATCATATTCCCATTCTGTGAATTTAAAGCATCAGAATTTGTTGAATTGTGTCTTAGAAACTGAAAATCTGAGCTTTACTGTTATTTATGGTAAGTTTATTTTCAACAAGCCATGAACGTATGTCAAGAACTGCATTATTTCAAACAGTGCCAATGTTGCACACAACATCCCTTAGAACCAGACTAATAGCATCAGCAAATAGAAATATTTTACAATCACCTGTAATACTAGAGGGCATATCTTTTATATAAATATGGGACAAGAATGGCCCCAGGACTGATCTCTGAGGCACCCCCATTTAATTGTGCCCCACCCAGATCCAACATCATAGCCATTTTCAACACTGCAGATAATGAGCTTTTTCTGTCTGACGTTAAAGTAAAAAAGGTGAAGTAACTGTGGTCTACTCCCTGTATTCCATGATGGTCCCACTCTTCGAGCAATATTTTGTGATCAACACAATCAAACTCATTAGTTAAACCAAAAAAGTTGCCTAGTATTCAAAACTGTTTGTTTAATCCATACAGAGCCTCACAGAAAAAGAGAATATAGCATTCTCAGTTGTTAAAACACTTGTAAATCTGAACTGTACATTTGACAGCAAATGATGTGAAATAAAAGGCCCAGTTATTCTTTTGTACACTGTACTGTACTGTACTGTACTGAGTACTTTAATCATTCAGGAAACTGACCATTCTTAAAGGGAAAATTACAAATATGTCTAAGTACAGAGCCAACATTTGCATCACAGTACTTTAATATTCTGCAAGGCAATACATCATATCCATGAGAGTCCTTAGTCTTCAGTGATTTAATTATTGACTCAATCCCCACCATGTCAGTATCACAGAGGAGTATTCCAGACATCAATCACGGAAAAGACATTTTCCAAGAGGGTTATATGATTCTCTGCAGTGAATGCTCAAAAGTGATTCTTTAATACTTTACATATGTCTGACTTATCAGTAACAGAAATAGTTTTACTACAAAACTGAATTTATATTTGTAACCTTACACTACTCACCAGACACATCCTTGACCATTGTCCATATGATTTTAATTGTATCCTGTGATCAGGTATTCTGTTTGTATGCCACATATTCTTTGCCTTTCTAGTTACATTTCAAGCACATTAAAATACTATTTGTAATGGACTACTGTGGCTTGATTATGAATACTTCTAATATTTTGATACAGTTCTCATTCATTCAGGCCTGTGATGTGGTCCTGCTACATCTAGATCTACTACTACATCTATACTCTGCAAGCAACTTTATGCTCTGTGTTGAAATTAGATCTATTACCACTATTATTTTCCCCTTTCTCTGTTTTATTCATAAGTCATACATTTGAAGAATGAATGTCAATAATCTTCCATATGTGCTGTAATTTCTGTCTTTTTACATCACTGCCATTTTAAAATACGTGGGAGAAACAAATATGTAGCACACCTCTTCTTTGGACATAGACTCTTAAATTTTAACAGTTGCCTTCTGAATGATATAAAAAACCTCTCTTGTAATATTTGTTACTGTTAAGCCTCTCCTTAAAGATCTTATTAAATGATATTGTGATGAGCTAACCACACTTCGTTTGAGCTTCTCTCTCTCTCTCTCTCTCTCTCTCTAACTCTATCTCTATCTCTTTGTCTCTCTTTCTCTCTGTTCTTTTCATAGTAAGTGTCCCACACTGATGAAAAACACTCAAGAACAGTCAAGCAAGTGTTTTGTAAACCACTTCTTCCATGAATGAATTACATTTTATCAAAATTGCTTTTATGTGATCATTCCACTTTGAGTCATTCAAAATTGATCTTTCTAGGAATTTTTTATTTGGTACTTTCTCCAGTGACTTCTTGCAAATGATGTGGTCTGTCAATAATGGATCTTTTTGTCCACTTACACACATTATACTACATTTATTTATATTCAGTGGCAACTGCCAGTCCCTGCACCAATCCTTGACCCTCTGCAGGTCTTTCTGCAATTTTCTGCAGTCATCTGCAGTTGTAAACTTCTAGAAGATAACAGCATCATATGCAAAAAGCCTCACTTAACGTCTGATGTTAGCTACAAGATCAGTTGTGTATACTCTAAAAGTGAAGGCCTCTTAACACATCCTTGTTGTACTTCAAAAATTACTTTTATACTTCTCAGTTTCATTCCATTAAGAATAGTATTTTGAGGTCCGTCTTTTAGAAAGTCCTGACTCCAGTCATGAATCTGGTCTGATATTTGGTATTCTCTTATATTATTCCCTAGATGACATTTCAGAACTGTAATGAATCCCTTCTGGAAGTCAAGAAAGACAGTAACAACCTGAGTGCCTTTGTCTGTGGTGCTCTGGATTTCATGGGCCAACAGAGTGGGCTATGTCTTCAAGATTTTTGTTTAAGTGATCCCTGCTGGTATTTACTGAGGATATTTTCATTTTCCAGAAATACCATAGAGCATGATCACAGAACACATTTCATAATCCTACAACAAATTTGTGTCAGCACTGTTGGCCTGTCATTGTGTGTATCAGTAAATGATCCCTCTGGAAAGTGGGAATGATCTGACCATTTTTCCAACCCCTTTGTGCTTTTCATTCGTACAGTGAGCTAAAATATTCTGTTAATAGAAGGGGAGAAAGTTCTACTTAGAATGTAACATGTATCTCATCTGGCCCCAGTGCCTTTCTAATGATTAACAATTTCAGTTGATTAGCTGTTTTGTCATCACTTATCTCAGTATCTTCCAGTTCAACATTTTGGCCATGATTAGAATGAGGAATTATGTTACAATATTGCAAAGTGAAACAATTCTGGAATACTAAGTCAGAGAATAGACGACTTCCAAATGTTTACTGACTTTATAGGATGCCACTTTTTCTTAGAATTTTACGCAGTTTTCTTAGAAAACTTTCACTTTTACCATCTCTCACACCCTGGCTCACTACATACTTATCAAGGCAAACTGTACATCATTTCTCAATTTATTCTATTTTATGCCTAAACTCTTAGTCATCATATATAAAAATTTGATGTTGACTACTTAGCTACTTTGCAGTTTGTTCCTATCACATTTGTTAAGCAAATATATTTTCCTACTCGTTGTAACATTTCTTGTAATAACTGTAGGTAATGAAGTTATGATCATTAATCCCATCCTCTACATTAACTGATTTGACATGCTTGGGCCTGTTATTTACATGGAGTTCTAAGAGACTACCCTCACAAGTTGACTCTCAATCTGTGAGGACTAATTTTCAGAGAAGACATTCAAAATAATCTCACATAAACCTCTCTTTCTGGCACTAGTGTTGACTGCATGGGTCTCTCATTCTATAGCTGTAAAATTCAGGGTTCCCCCATCCTCTATTACAGTATCAAGTTAGGGAAACATATAATATTTCCCAAGTTTTCTCTGTAATTTTCTGCCAGTTTGACTTCTGAGGCAGATGATCTATTAGAGCATCCAATTACCATGTTAGACCCATCTTTGATACTTATCAGTAGCTAGATTGTTTCAATTTTGGATTCTGTTATATTTTCACAGTTATTATAGAGTACTTTCCAGGAATTAGTGTTGGCATCTAGCCTATCATTTTGATATATATTCCAACCCGAACTTGTTATTCATTTCTGATTTCAGCCAGCTTTCTGTGCCTAATATTATGGTGATATTGTTACCCTCAATGAGCTATACTAATTCTTGCACATTTACTAATATCATATTTTCTCTTTCTGATCTGCAAGGACAAAAACTCATTGTCATGAAGAAGGGCTTCCTTTAACCTAAAAAAGCCAATTTTGTATGCCACACATACTCTGATATCCTAGTAGACACTTCCAGTAGATATCTGTCTGTGATGTTATCTGTTATTTTGAAACTAATGTAAAATAATGCTGAAATGAGTAAGAGCTGCATCATGCATAAAAGACATGTTTTATCAACAGTGAAAAGCATGTGTTGTAGCATATCAGAATATTCTCAAAGAAAGCATTGTAAATTCTTCTGCTAAAGGAGAATGGAAGTACAAACGTCTCTAAAAAATCTTTGGTGACAATATGTTGCAGTAACAGTATGAGGAGTCATATCAGCCAATGTATTCTGAGTGTGAATATTTATGAGCTAATCTTGTTCAAATTGTGCTTCTTCTGTAAACACTGCAGTTGCACTTAAACAAGAGATGACACATTGTTGAATAGAACAATTCCAGTGCAGGTAATATGGCTGCATGATGGTCATTGCATACACTGTATGTGGTACAGTCAGAGCAGGATCTCACTTAATACTCTTCAGACAGTGTTCAACATTGCTTGCTGTAGCTACTTATCTTACACTGACATAACAGTCATCATCATTGCATGAAGTACTGTCTCCACAGGATGGAGCATCTGTCCCTTCTAAACCTACCCTAGTCATAAGTAGTAGATACCTTAGTAATATCATATTCTTTAGGATGAGAATCAGTTTCTTTAAATGTATGTATTACACAAAGTTAAAAAATTATTCATGATGACAGAGGAGAAAACAAGACAGCACTGAGAAAGTTTCATACTTACCTTCTCTTCTTCCATCAGTGCCTTCAATAATTTCATTAAATATCACACAAAAACAAAAAAGAACAAAGAAACATAAATAATATAAAGTAAAATAAAATAAAAATAAAAAAATATTTAGGAAATCTTCCTCTTGATACAGACTCAGGGGAAACATCATATTTTCCTTAGAACACACAGGTGTAATTTCTAATTCTCAATGTTTTAAACCACCTAGTTGTGGAATCACATCATCATTTATCAGTAGCAGCAACAGTAATTGAAATGAAATGAAATCTTTGGACAACAGGCTGTGGACTGTAGAAAATGTGACTGATGTTCTGTATTCATATAACTGATGTACCATGTATGCTGTATTTGATACCATAAAAAGATGTTTCTGCTGCCAGTTTTCTGTTTCCTTCGTTTCAATAGCAGTGCAGTACAACTTGTCAGAGAAAGGATCTGGCACTAGATTAGTTGTGATGAATATAGTAGTAGCAGACTTTTTTGTGCTTTCTTTTCAGAACTGCTATATTATGCTTTATTCCTGTAGTATTTTATATCAATGTTTCATGTTCCAGCTGCACCACTGATTTACTTCTTGTGCACATTGTTATGTAATAAGTTCAAATGTTTTCATTTTTTCAAAATTTCATATTCTAGAAGGCTATGTGTGCCTCCTTAAAATTTTTAAAAAGCCTTATTTCATATATTTAGTTTTACAGGAATGGAAAAGTCTTTTTCTTCATATCCCTCACAAATAGTGATTTTTGAGATGTCATTTCATGGCATGATTTCTGTGTCTTTGTTTTGTTTTATTACCTCTGAAAAGGCAAATTTGGTGTGATATGTTTACATATGATGTGGGAAGCGTAGCACCATTTTAAGCTACTGTAGGAAAATCTATGCACACTACATGGTATCACTATAAAAGTCAAAGTATACATCTACATCTACATTTATACTCTGCAAGCCACCCAACGGTGTGTGGCGGAGGGCACTTTATGTGCCATTGTCATTACCCCCCCTTTTCTGTTACAGTCGCATATGGTTCGCGGGAAGAGCAACTGTCTGAAAGTCTCTGTGCACGTGCAAATCTCTCTAATTTTGCATTCATGATCTCATCGGGAGGTATAAGTAGGGGGAAGCAATATATTCGATACCTCATCCAGAAACGCGCCCTCTTGAAACCTGGCAAGGAAGCTACACTGCGATGCACAGCACCTCTCTTGCAGAGTCTGCCACATGAGTTTGCTAAACATCTCCATAACGCTATCACGGTTACCAAATAACCCTGCAACAAAACATGCTCCTCTTCTTTGGATCTTCTTTATCTGGTACGGATCCCACACTGATGAGCAATACTCAAGTATAGGTCGAACAAGTGTTTTGTAAGCCACCTCCTTTGTTGATGGCCTACATTTTCTAAGGACTCTCCCAATGAATCTCAACCTGATACCCACCCAACAATTAATTTAATGTGATCATTCCACTTCAAATCATTCCACACGCGTACTCCCAGATATTTTATAGAAGTATTTGCTACTAGTCTGTTAAACTCTATCATTATGCTTATGTTTATACTTAAGTGTCTATTAAAATGATATTGATATTGAAGAAAAGGGAAGAAAGCGCATGAGGTGTTGTTTTGAAAATCCAATTACACAAATATTAATTTATATTTCAGATAGTGCCACAATCAAAGATTATTGAATGTGCTAATTTTTCATTTCAAATTATACAATTGGAAAAGTAGAGCTTGAGGAAACGTTTCTTCTTGTTCAGAAGGTAGATGATAATTTATCTTGTTATCAACACAGTTATGAAGAACCAGTATCATCAGTTACATCTTTGGCACAGAAAAATGTCATTATATCACAATTTGCAAATAAAAGTATTGAAAAGTGTCAAAAATTTTGAAGAATTGTGTCAGGACAAGTGGCTAGTGGATCAAAATATGTATTTCAGAACTACTGTTTTTAATGGCTATGTGGACATTATTGTATCCCAGTTTAAAAGAAGATGTGAGGTTAGCATGGGCTTAATGATAACTATTTTTTCATAATAATTTTCCCAAAATGTCTAAATTTTGTTTCCAGTGAATAGATCCATAATGGAGCAGTAATTCACCAAAATGAGTTTGAGGAGAATATATTACTGAATTCCCAGGCCAGGCAGCAGGTATCAAAAATGCTCTGGAAGAATATGTATGGAGAATTATATGGTCCAAGATTGACTTAGTGAACTCACAAGAAAAGTCACTCAACTCTAACAGAAATTCATTGTTCCAGTTGTGTTTAGAAGCTTTGTATACCACTATGATTTGGATGGTGAAAGTATTTAGTTGTGTTACTCTTAGTTTGACCACTATCAGACTTCAAAAATATGTATGAGGTTCTTAAATGAAATGTGTGTGCCAGTATGCACAATTGCAGTAGACAAACTTGGTGAAAGCAATATCTGGACAGCCCTCAGAATCACATTCTTAAGCTGCAAAATCAAATCCCACTTGCATTGCATTCTTCAACTCAGCAACATGTGCAGGAGTGTTGTACCTAGCCACCGCCAGGAATATTGAAACATAGGCTGATACTGGAGCATACAAGTGGTAATGAATAATAGAATACATTTTGAATATGAAAAGTCTATTTCCCAATTTAGTATTGCAGTCACAGCATAGAGTCCTTTAGAAGTGCAAATGGTTCAAATGTCTCTGAGCACTATGGGACTTAACTTCTGAGGTCATCAGTCCCCTAGAACTTAGAACTACTTAAACCTAACTAACCTAAGGACATCACACACATCCATGCCCGAGGCAGGATTCGAACCTGTGACCGTACAAATGAATCACTTACTGTTTTTGTGTCCTTGTGAGCACACCAAGAACCAAAAGTTATATACATTTCTGGTTATTGATGACATTGTCATCAATAGAATTCATGAGACAGGATTTTAAATGCCCTTTTGACATTTTCCCACTTTTGCTATTTTCCAAATGTATGTTTTGTGGAATTTTGTCTTAAATAGCCTTTTTAACATTCAGGTCGAAAGTTTTTTCCTGAAAACAGATATACAGCTTTTTTTGTCAAGTGTCCACTCATTAGAAGTCCAGTATCCATTGTATAAACATGAGCTGTTACATGTACAGGCTGGACCAGGGAACTGTTGATCTTCCCCTTCTTTGGCACAGTGTCACATCAGAAGTTAGTTCATAATTAAATCAACAACGATCAATGTTCCAAATGCAGTGTGGCTGTATCTGGAAACTTGCAGTTTTCTGGTTTACTTCTTCAACAAAACAGGACCTAGATTGATGAATATTTTGGTCTTCCTGTATCTCTCTGGCTGTCATGAAAGTAGTGATGCAACTGTGGTACATCCTGTATTCTTTGTTCAGACAAAATCTGTAGAACATTTAAACTTTGTGTGCCTCATATCTCTGGCTTTTTGGAGGGCCCAAAATTTCAGGCACTAGTAAAGGACACATATTAATTTGTTACTTGCTATGTCAAATTTGAATGGAACATCTTTTAACTCCAGTGTTCTAACTCCAGTTCTTTCTCTCCTTTGATTGCCTTATTTCCTTGCAATAGATGTTCATTACATCCTTTTTTCTGACACATAATTAATCACTACTTTGATGTCCAATGTGCACTTTATAGATGTATGTCTCTTAGGTCGCAAATTTATGTGGAGGTGTGTGATATGCATCATAAATATATTTAAGATATTCTTATGAAAATTTGGTTTAAGTAGTAACAGTATTGGATTCATCTTCTGATGAAGGTTCATAGTCACCAGAATTGTTAGCTTCTTTTTCACAAGTACTGTTTCTGCCACTGCCACAAGCACTTCAATCTTGAACACTATTAATAGTGTTGTTTTCTATAGTGTCATTTTCATCATCCTGTATTCTGTTCACTGTAACTTTAGGTGAGCCCTCAAATGAATTTTCATTTTCCTGAATATTCAGATCCACCTAGAACATTGTTAAAGCATCATCACCTGGTCAAACAATGCTTACCATTGTATAATGACTTCTTAACTTGGAAGCTACAATATTTAAAACATCCCAAACATTAATGGTTTCATTCATATTTGATGTATGTGTACAACAATACTGCCATTTATATGCTAAACAC
Source organism: Schistocerca gregaria (assembly GCF_023897955.1). NCBI lineage: Eukaryota > Metazoa > Arthropoda > Insecta > Orthoptera > Acrididae > Schistocerca > Schistocerca gregaria. Next base: position 421,462,089 of record NC_064931.1, read on the forward strand.
ATCAACTACTAGCAGAGGTAATTGATTGACTACCATGTTAATCTCCTCTTCACAGACTGCAAGTACATTTGTGTACAAACAAAAAGGAACACAATCACATGCCATTACAGGTGTGGTTAGAAAATGTTATGGAACTGTGTACAGATGTTTTATACAAATTTCTGTTTGATCTGAGAGACATCTACTGTTAGATCAAAAGTGAAATCATCAATAACTCTGCATCACAAAAAGCATGTAGCATGGTCAAGGTGCACCAGAGATCAATGTGAGTACAGCGAGGTTTTGTAAGTACAAATACATCAGACAACAGATAGAAATATAGGCCTAAGGTTATTGACATTGTATGTCAATCATTATGCAGTATACACTTTTTAATAACATTAAACACTGTTAATCTCTCTCCCCCCCCCCCCCCCCCCCCCCTACCCGCTCTCACTCCAGGCAGTCGCATATCACATACAGTACACCTCTACATTACACCTCTTCTCTATACTGACATTCTCAATAACATCAAGTCTGTTTGTGGCTACAGGTTCTGAGATGTTCATTACTTGTGGGTTTTTAAACTAGTTGTTGCAGACAGTATTTCAAAGACTGGTTTAAAAGTGCTTCACAAGACTGTCTGTCTACAACACCTGCAATGAATCCATAAAAGTCCCAGTCCATACTCATTAGATTGAAGTCCTCTCCAACTAATATTCCAAGATCTGTGTATTTCCACAGTACTGAGCATAGAATTTCTATGAATGATTATCAGAATAGAGTAGGTGGTAAAAATTATGCAAGAACTGAGTTCACCTATACGTGCTACTCATGTCCAGATAACTTCACAGTCAGACTCACTTTCAATCTCAATACACAAAATATTTTTGTCTACAGCAATGAACACATGCCATAGTTTGGTGCCTAATTCGTGTTTCTGATATTCGTTCCATGCCTCACTAAATACTCCAGAGCTTTCTTCTTTAGGTTTCATCAAGCTCTTGGTTCTGACAACAAGTTCAGTATTACAACTTTAATGGAGGGCAGTATGTTCAGGAACTTTTTAAAAATTTATTGACAATTTACTGTTAAAATTTTGACACTGAAAGTGTTATTACTTTGTATGCAATCTGCTTTCACTACCTGTGTATTGACTAGCAACTGTTCATGAGAGAACCTCAACCTCCTCCATGACACAATCACTCTGTTATCCGAGTAGCCTTTTGCTTTGCATAGTGCCCCCCTGACCTGTCAACGTGAGTTCTACAACTCTCCATCCCATAATGCAGGTCTGGAAATCTGCAAGAACGACTGTCACAGAATCAATGGAGCCTTTGACTGAGACTCTTCATTCAGCTCCAAACCAAAGATTTCCAATTAACTCTGGATCCAATGTTACAAATTTTTAGTTTTCCTTTACCCCATGAGCAATGTCACCTGTCTTCATCACTTCCACTAGCCACCCATAGGAACTGTGGACGGACTCAGAGTCCAAGCAACAGTCTTCACCACTCCTGCCAGTCACTCATACAAACTGTGGATGGCATCGGAATATGGTGTTAACTTGAGCAACAAGTTGCAGACCACTGCACCCTGCAACGTCAATAGCCAGAGGCAGAGCCTCCTCCACATCTCAGATGGGGCATCCAAACAGAATCACTGAGTACGCACAGGATTTCTTTCCAGTGCTTGATGATATGCCCCTGAGGGGCTCAGGAATGCACCTAATATTGGAACTCTCAGTAACTAGGAAACACAATCCCATTTGCCTTCTGAGACCCTGCTGAAGAGTCTGCCACCTGTCCTCTCCTAGGGTGAATGTGTGAGGCCAGATGACCTGCCTTGACATTGACTCTCAGCCTCAAGTGACATGACCACTTAACTACCCGCCACCCACTCTGCAGTGATTCTGGACCCCACATTGCATACGCTGAAAAGTGCCATGTACACCCTTTATCTGTCCTGCCACTACTGATTTAAGAATTAAGCTGTGAAACCCAACAAAAAAGTTAAATATGTGACTAGTTAGTCTCCTGGTGTTTTACCAATGGAGGCATAATGTCCACTGATGTGTGGTGGTTGAAAGTATTCATGTCAGGACTCTGTGCTGGACAATCCATTACAGGGATGTTATTGTCGTGTAACCACTCTGCCGCTTCCCGTGCATTATGAACAGGTGCACGAACATGTAGAAAGCTGCAATTGCCATCTCCAAAATGCTCTTCAACAGTGGGAAGCAAGAAGGTGCTTAAAACATCAATGTAGGCCTGTGCCGTGATAGTGCTGAATAAAACAACAAGGGGTGCAAGCCCCATCCATGAAAATCCGATCACATCATAACACTACCACCTCCGAATTTTACTGTTGGCACTAGTCATGCTGGCAGATGACATTTACCGGGAATTCAGCATAGCCACACCCTGCCATCAAATCACCACACTGTTTACTGTGTATCATCACTCCACACAATGCTTTTCCACTGTTCAGTCGTCCAATGTTTATGCTCCTTACACCAAGTGAGGCACCTTTTGGAATTCACCAGCCTGATGTGCGACTTATGTGTACCCAGTCGACCATGAAATCCAAGTTTTCTCACCTCCTGCTTAGATGTCATAGTACTTGCAGTGAATCTTGATGCAGTTTTGAATTCCTGTGCGATGGTCTGGATAGATGTTTGCCTATTGCACATTATGACCCTCTTCAACTGTCGACGATCTCTGTCAGTCAACAGACGAGGTCAACCTGTATGCTTTTGTGCTGCATGTGTCCCTTCACATTTCCATTTCACTATCACGTCAGGAACAGTGGACCTAGGGATGCTTAGGAGTGTGGAAATCTTGTGTAGGTGGCAGCACGATGCACCTAAAATGCAAAACATACGTGTTTGGTGGAGTCTGGATACTTTTGATCACATAGTGTGTATAAATATATGTTTAGCTCACATAAATGAGTTTGATCCTTTATTATCAGGCTGAAGAAACACAGATGGGGGCCAAACGTAAGATGGTATCCAAATGGCAAACATCGAAGCCGAAGAAAGCTCGGAAAGGGAACGCACGCAGTACATCAGAGGTAGGTAAAATAATTAATGAGCATCATATCTCTGGGAGGCTTGGGCTAAAGTTTGAGTAACCACCACTAGCCAGCTCTGGTGTCACCAAAAAATGCAAGATGTCTGTTGGAGGAAATTTATTAAATCTTGAATGGCAGAAAGCAATAATTAAAAAAAAAAGGCAGTGGTGGGAAATTTTTAAAAAACTAAGGTGAAGATCAATGGAAATTTGAAGAAATTCAGAATAGTGGAACTAGTTCCAGTGATACATTGTGTGCTCTCCTTCTTCCTTTTCAGCCAATTACAACTTAAAATTTCAGCAGATATTAAAATGAGGAAACCAATCAATTGAATTGCGTAAATATGGTGCCACGTTCAAAGATATTTGGTATTTAAAAAATATATTTAAGTTTCACTTGAATTGGATAAAAACAGCATCACATTAAAACATATTTGGCTCTGAATTGTGTCAGACTGGGTAATGTTCATATATATTTCTCTTTACTACAATATTTCCATTTCAAAGAACTATGTATTCATCACTTGAATTGGCATCAAATTCAAAGATCTTTGCCTCTGAATTATGTAAACTGGCACAATTCAGGAGATAAACAAACCAACACACACACACACACACACACACACACACACACACACACACACACACACACACACACACTTATATCTGATTAACAAAAGCTGGTGTGCAAAAAGTAAGGACAACGGTAACTTCTGTATGATGTGTAACTGCCAAGTAACATACCCAATTAAACTAGAACCCTACATTGGAAGAATTCCTACAGTATAGTACAGAAGTAACTGAAAGATGTTTTGAGTGAGAGCAACAGAAATAACAATTTTATCCAAAGACAATAATGATTTTGAAGTCATCACGATCTATGGTGGTCCCCTGGACATTACCAAAAGTGAGATATGGTGCTTATTTGTATGTGTGATCAGCATGGATGGCAATGCACACTGTGCAATGTTCTCACACACTGGCTAGAAGGTTTGTAAAGAATTTTTGTGGCAGTGCATTCCATTCCTCCACAAGTGTGGTTGACAGCTGTTAGAAGACATTTGTGCATGTGGATTTGGTGCAGTATGTCTCCCCAACACATCCCCCACTTGCTTGATGTTGTATAACTTGGGGGGGGAGTGGGCAGGCTGGTTCATTTGCTGAATATGTCTCATTCCAGGAGCTCCTCTATATATGTAGTCTCATGCAGCCACACATTTTGATAAGTAAAAATGAAGACATGGGTAAATGGAAATGCCGTGTAGCAAGGGCCTCCGGTTGGGTAGACTGTTTGCCTGTTGCAAGTGTTTCGAGTTCACACCACTTTGATTTCTTGCGGGTCAATGGGGATGAAATGATGATGATAGGGACAACACAACTCTCAGACCCTGAGTGGAGAAAATCTCCAACCCAGCTGGTAATCGAACAAGGGCTGTTAGGTATGACATTCCGTTGTGCTGACCACTCAGCTACCAGGGACAGACTAGTCAGGGGTGATGCAGCTGTTAGTAGATGCACATGGGGAAGGAGTACAGTGTCACATTAATGTTGTCTAGTGAGTGCATCATGTTCAAAGGTTTTAAGGTCAGTATGCCAATACAACTTTATGCCTCCTGACATAATAATGCTTGGACCACCAAATTGATCATATTCAACAATATTCCTGGGTATAATATGTGTTTCCACCTCTCACTATACAATGGTACATCCAGCAATGCTGAACATGATTATTTTGATGGTCCAAGTGTTAGGGTTGAGGAGGTATAATAGTGTCACAATAACTTTGACTGGTGATTGTAATGTGTTCAAAGCCTTGCAGGTCAGTAAGCACATACAACAATGTGCTTACTGACCTGCAAAGCTTTGAACACAGTACAATCACCAGTCAAAGTTATTGTGACACTATACTCCTTTACCTGTGCCATTTCCCTGGCTTTATTTTTATGAAACACCACAGGTGGTGGAGCTCTGGAACAAGAGAGTACTCAGTGATTCGACAGCCTGCCTGACCCTCTGACTCAAATCCTGCCAAGCACATGGGGGGTGTGTTGGGGAGGCATACTGCAGCAAGTATACATGCTCCAATGACAATCCAGCACTTGTCAACCATCATGGTGGAGGAGTGGAATGCCCTACCCTAAGAACTTCTTACCACCCTTGTAGCTAGCACAAGAGCATTTTGCAAATCATGCATTGCCATCAGTGGTGATGAGAATGGATGTCTGGTTCTGTGCTGTAGGAACCTCCTGCTAAAGACAGTGATTGTAATCTTCCAGCAGATTGGTCTTATGAACTGTTTGAATTTTCAGTAACTTACAATATCAATTGGGTGAGAAACAATTATCTATAATGTTTACTAATTCTGAAAACATCACTGTGATTGAGTGTACCTTTCTGTTGATTTATCATCTTGACTTTATTATACACATCAGACAATAAGGTGTTACCTTTCACATCAACAGAATTCATATTAACTGTTCTATGTTTTTCATGATTATGTTCATTGACTAAATCTTGCACTGTGTCAATCAATTTGAAAGAAACCTGAGCAGCAAAACGTTTATACATCTGTCTGTTAAGAGTTCTATTGAATCACTCCACAAATGGACCTTCCAAGACTGAAAGTTGTGAGTAGTGATTAATCATATGTTTTTCCATTAGCTTCTTGAAATGAGTATTGCAAAATTCCTCACTTGGCTCAGTTTGTAAAAGACTTGCTCACTGGACTAAAGTAATTACATTTCTTCCAGTGTTTAACAGCAAGATCTGTTCCACTCATTGTTGCAAAATAGGAAATATTGTAATTGACAATCACACAAAGCCTGTTCCATCAGCTTAACACATAACTCACCAGTTTCTGGTTCATATATGTCAATAGCAGCTCTTCAATATTATCCACATCATATTATGGCATAAAACCTTTAAGCCACAGGACTTTCTACAGGCCATTCACAAAGATACACAATCTGGTGGAATAACTGAATGTATGCAGTTAATAACTGTCTCCAATAAAACAATAGCTGATACCACAGGTGATGATTCTGCATTATCCATTTTGTTAAAGTTTTATCCTACTCAGTCTCAAACAAAATCAGAAGAACAAGAACACTATTTTGAGCATCATCAACATTTTAAATGTAAGTTCCTCTGGAATAGATTGATTGTCTGTGGTGTGGAATCCTGGGAAATGATAGTGGTTCTGGAAAGACAAAGAAAACATGTCAGTGGGAAATCTCATGCAAGGGGAAAAAATATTTATTTTTTGATCATCAGAGAATCTTTCCCATTGGCTTGAATGGATATCTGACAATAATTACAGATCACTGATCAGTTGTGGGCATGAAAGCTTGTTATAGGCTCCAAAGATCCAGTAGGGCTATTTCTGCTCACATGATCATGACGTCCTTCTGCATATTTCTTGGGGACAGTGTTTTTGTTTGCACTTCAATTATCATATCACTGACAGATGATTTCTGCATTTTCTCATCTTGATGTGAATAACTGATGAAATGTATGGGGAACTTCTTTAACTCTGTGTTACTCAAGAGCGGATTTCTCCTTAGCCCTTTCCTTTCATAATACAGCAACTGAAAATCACAGTACATTTTATTGATGTCTGCTATGTTGATTGTGAGAAAACCAATTAAATAGTTTTTAAGGTATTTAGATAAACTCAGGTATGCTATCAACTGTTGTATGTCTAGTGCATCATACACCCTGCAGTCCACATGCACAGTTTTATTTAAACTGATTATACACATATACAGGAGAATGCCATCTTATGATATAAAAAAGTTACAGTTGTGGTCCAGTGTTGGGATAAAAACAGTTCTTTTCCAGTGTGTCATAGATTCATCATTACTATTGCAGTTTTCCCTGTGTCTTTGTCTGCCTGTAAGATGAAGAACACTCATCTCCAAATCTAACTCTTCCATAACTTTCTTCACCTCTTCAACAACACAAGCAAAGTGGCTATTGGCATTAGCTCTCAGGCCATCATAAACCTTGATCATTGAATCTACTTTTGCTTTTCCCATCATGATGTCCAAGCTAGGGTCTTATAAGATTTTGCTGCCTGGATATGTTATGCTCATAATGTCACTCAGTGTAAACAGAGTGATAATAAACTCAAAATTAGAGAGAACTTGAAGGAGAACATTGGCTTTGGCCGCCAACACTGTATTTATTTAAGAACTTTACAAACTGTTCCAAGATAAGCTGCGAATTGAATTACTGCATCATGTTGCTCAACCCATCTTGTTGTTTTAGGTCACTCTTCAATGTTGTGAACAACTTACTTGACACTATAAAGAACAATACTACTTCTTCAATAGTACCAAGTGAGCTTCTCACACTTGTAACTTTGTATCTATGAGAGACAGTAATGTTGAGCTGATGACTTTGACATGGTGCTACTTGCATGTTGATAGCTTTCTTTTTTATTGTACATACAGCTCCTTTCAATTCTGATATATTAACTGAGCAACCATCACAGCCTATACCCACACTGTTTCCCAGTGACAGAGAAAGGCTTTCCATTCTCCTTAGAATCATAGTACCTAATACGTCACCATTAATGCTATGCTCTTCATCTTGACTCTCTTGGGGTTCATTGTCAGTGTTTCACTACAATCATTCTCTTTATGGATGTCAATGAAACACAAAAATCTTTCGTGTAATTTGAGGTCACCGTCAACATCTCTTGCACCTAAACTCAGTTGGGCGATGTGCACTATGTCCATAGTCTCATCGAAGATTACGCTGTAATAATAAGAATCTTGGATTTCCTCCAGTATTCTTGATAACATCACTGTTTCACAGCATGAAATAAGTTCTTTACACATTATTTTACTTACGTAAGTGGTGTTTGCTTTAGTGGTCTCAAGGTGATGTTTTAGTTGCAAGTCTCCATTGTCAATTCTAAATCTTAGAAGAGCTCTAAAGTTTCTCTCATTACTCACTGTACTTTCATGATCATTTTTGTATTCTAATAGACTCCCATCATCTCTATGCCCCCGCAGAGGAATATCTTGCTTTCCATGAAATGTGATTGTTTATGTTATGGGTACAAGATGGTCTCTGTTTTCCGTAATGATTTCCAGTGTCTGCCTTGACAGTTGGTTTATGAGCTCAAGTTTGTAGTTGTCTCATCTCACCAACAATAATTTTGCATCTGTTGATGCTTCAACGTGGTACTGGAGCTGAAAGTGGGTCTCAAGGTTACCATCTTTACCAGTAAGTTTGGCAAACTTTTTTAGTGGTTCAGTCACAAGTTTCTTCACGATAATGGATTTATTTCCTCCAGCCATTTTATTATTCACAAAAATTGAACAGTTAAGGCAAATAAGTCCCTTTTGAACTTGTGAGAACACCAGCCATGGATATTGTTCAAGGTGATTAATGTGCACTTGTCTGTGCTCAATCCATCCCCACTTGCTGTGGTCGGAGGTAGGAAAGATATAACCCATTTCAGGTTTCTTTGTTGGAGCTGTGAGAATCTTGTGTTTTGTGTCATCACTAATATTTCCTGACACTAATATACCCCAATAACTGCCACTATCTGTGGGATTAAAGGAATCAGTCAATGAACTTTGTTGTAGAAATTTCAATGAAGTGCTGGGCTCTGCCTGTACATCTGGTGGTGTTTTTGCGGCTGAGTTTTGACTGGAATCTTCAGATGTTTCTACTTTTACATAATGATCCAGTTATTTATATTGTTATGACATAGTACACTTACCACTAAAACACATATGGTCACACTCCGCATATTTCTAATATCACTAAGCACAACACTGACTGAAGTCCATGGTAATAGCCAATAATCACAGTTGTCCTCTTTTTGTCATTTATAAGTTATTGCAACAATCGTAGCTTTCAAACTGACATCCTGGCAATGAATATGTTTTCCTTATATATGTGGCTTGGTTGTTTCAAGAACATTTGCTGCCAGATTGTTCATTTCCAGACTTCTATGGAGCGTGAACAAATACCTACTATGAAAGTGAAAAGTCAATATCTGCCTTATGACGTATAATGTAAGGACGAGTTTCCAATGATGACTTCAACTGGCAATTTATGTGCATGGAACTTTCATTGTTGATTCCATTCCTTTCTAGTGCATTCAGTAGAGGGCCAATATAGTGACAATGCATTTTTAGGAATCTTGTCGAAAATCACTATTACCAGAGATTTACGCAACAATAGTTTCCCCTTACCTAATTCATATTATGAGTTAGGTATGGCAAACTATTGTTACATTATTAGTAAAAGTATTGTTATCAGTCAACTGATCACTCTCATTCTTGACTGATCTTCACACTTGCACTTGCTGCAACTAGGACTTTTGACTTATTCATTCTTCAGTCTTAATATTTCTGCTTCTGAATGTAAACTAGCTTCCTATTCAGTTAATATTTATAATGCTATGTATCAAAGGTTGTCTGTACAAGAAAACAATAGAGTATATGTGACTTTTCTTGAACAAATGCCAAGCACAATAATGTACTGACATCACTAGAATGGCTGCCACTTTTCTCGGAGGTATGTGTTAGCTATCTACTACGTGCCAGACAGAAATGTATAAAATACGATGAGGTGGATGTGTGTGCTAGATAGGAAAGTACAACTATTCTACAACACGATTCAGTCAAGTTGACTGACAAAAGAAATGAATGAATAGCATGTGAGCTGACTGATGGGGGCGGTGTGGGCCGCAATGCAGGTGACCATGCAAGGGAGGGGTCACCGCCCAATGCGCTCCCCATATGTATCAGCCACCCAGAATCCAGACTGCTCAGTGCCTGTCTGACAAACTGTCCCATTCCACTGTATGAGCAATGTCATATTCGGTGGATGCTGCATCTGATTTGTTGACTACAGCATCATCTCTGTTCACCCAATCCATCAACTATGCCCCTGGTCATCAGTTTGAATATCCAGGTCCTATGAAGCTTCAGGGTTAGAAGCTTACAATCACAGAATTGCAAACGTGGTGATCTATTTTGAGATATACACTCCTGGAAATTGAAATAAGAACACCGTGAATTCATTGTCCCGGGAAGGGGAAACTTTATTGACACATTCCTGGGGTCAGATACATCACATGATCACACTGACAGAACCACAGGCACATAGACACAGGCAACAGAGCATGCACAATGTCGGCTATAGTACAGTGTATATCCACCTTTCGCAGCAATGCAGGCTGCTATTCTCCCATGGAGACGATCGTAGAGATGATGGATGTAGTCCTGTGGAACGGCTTGCCGTGCCATTTCCACCTGATGCCTCAGTTGGACCAGCGTTCGTGCTGGACGTGCAGACCGCGTGAGACGACGCTTCATCCAGTCCCAAACATGCTCAATGGGGGACAGATCCGGAGATCTTGCTGGCCAGGGTAGTTGACTTACACCTTCTAGAGCACGTTGGGTGGCACGGGATACATGAGGACGTGCATTGTCCTGTTGGAACAGCAAGTTCCCTTGCCGGTCTAGGAATGGTAGAACGATGGGTTCGATGACGGTTTGGATGTACCATGCACTATTCAGTGTCCCTTCGCCGATCACCAGAGGTGTACGGCCAGTGTAGGAGATCGCTCCTCACACCATGATGCCGGGTGTTGGCCCTGTGTGCCTCGGTCGTATGCAGTCCTGATTGTGGCGCTCACCTGAACGGCGCCAAACATGCATACGACCATCATTGGCACCAAGGCAGATGCGACTCTCATCGCTGAAGACGACACGTCTCCATTCGTCCCTCCATTCATGCCTGTCGTGAAACCACTGGAGGCGAGCTGCATGATGTTGGGGCGTGGGCGGAAGATGGCCTAACGGTGTGCGGGACCGTAGCCCAGCTTCATGGAGACGAATGCGAATGGTCCTCGCCGATACTCCAAGAGCAACAGTGTCCCTAATTTGCTGGGAAGTGGCGGTGCGGTCCCCTACGGCACTGCGTAGGATCCTACGGTCTTGGCGTGCATCCGTGTGTCGCTGCGGTCCGGTCCCAGGTCGACGGGCACGTGCACCTTCCGCCGACCACTGGCGACAACATCGATGTACTGTGGAGACCTCACGTCCCACGTGTTGAGCAATTCGGCGGTACGTCCACCCGGCCTCCCGCATGCCCACTATACGCCCTCACTCAAAGTCCGTCAACTGCACATACGGTTCACGTCCACGCTGTCGCGGCATGCTACCAGTGTTAAAGACTGCGATGGAGCTCCGTATGCCACGGCAAACTGGCTGACACTGACGGCGGCGGTGCACAAATGCTGCACAGCTAGCGCCATTCGACGGCCAACACCGCGGTTCCTGGTGTGCCCGCTATGCCGTGCTTGTGATCATTGCTTGTACAGCCCTCTCTCAGTGTCCGGAGCAAGTATGGTGGGTCTGACACACCGGTGTCAATGTGTTCTTTTTTCCATTTCCAGGAGTGTAGTTCGATACATTAATTTGATCCTTCCAGCAATGGAGAAATGAACATGATTATTAACCCTCTTCCTCATGAAAACAGTCTCAAATTTAAGAACATGTTTTTATAGTTCGAATAGCTTCTCCATTATAAATATAAATTTCTAGGAGAAGTGTTTGAGAACTTGAATGGTATTTCGCATTTTTCAATAATGTGGATGTACAAGGGGCGTTCAAAAAGAAAAGAGCTGGAAGCATATTTACAGAAACCTGTACCTATATGTTAGAAGTATTGACCCTGGCTGTTGACACACTTGTCCCACAGTGACACAAGGTGGTGAATGGCAATCTTATAAAATTCCTGGGGCTGCTATGTTAACCAGTTCCACATGTACAGCTTGATGTTGTCGCCCAAGGTGAATCATTTGCCCTTCAGAGCATTTTTAAGGGGACCAAAAATTGTGTAATCACACGAAGAGAAGTCCGGACTGTATGGAGAATGGCCAAGGACCTCCCATTTCTACAGGAGTGCCGTGACTGTGTTGGCCACATGAGGATTTGCATTGTTATGGAGCAGAGTGACCCCACAGGTGAGATTGCCATGTCGTTTTGATTTGATTTCGTATTGGAAGCTCAGATGGAATACTGTCAAAATTCTTGCAGATATTGGAGCTCAGATTAGTGTTCTTTTTGTTTCTAATAATGACAAATGTATGCTAAGACTGCCATGATACAATATAAACAGATTTGGGCTCAAAATGATCATTCCTGAAGGCACTTGTACAAGAGACCTTTACATTGAAGGGAAAATGTATGTCTTTGCTGTCCAGACAATGAGTGTGTGTTTCATTCACAAGGGAGCTGTGAAGGGAGGTCTACTTCACAAGTTCCACCTGAACTGAGTAAATGGCCATTGAAAACTATCACACACATTAAAGTTGCTTGTGGTACAGGAAAAGTTTGACTGGTGAATGCCCCATTTGATTGAGGGTCAGTAGGCCCATGCAACTTTATGTCTCCCCACACCGTAACAGTTGGACCACCAAATAGATCATATTGAACAATATTCCTGGGTGCTTACATGTATCCATGTCTTGTTGTGTTGAGGTATGTTCAGCATTGTTAAACATGATGAATTTGATGGTCCAGGAGTTACGGAGTGGGGAGGTGTAATGTTGCATGTTCTTCCTGGCCTGTAAATCTCTGAACATAGTACACTCACCAGTCAGCATTACTGTTACACTATACTCGCTTCCACGTACATCTTCTCAAGGTTAAATTTGGCCCTGGCTTCATTCTTATGGCTGACACTGCATGAGAACTTTGAAGAGTGGAGGTGAAGGAGCTCTTGGAAACAGAGGATAGTCAGTGAATGGACTGGCCTGCCCTTTCCTCTGACTGTAGAGCACATTTGGAAAGTGTTGGGGGGATAATTTGCAGCATGTCCACATCCACCATTGACTATCCAGCAGTTGTCAAACATCCTAGTGAAGGAATGGAATACCATACTTCAAGAAATCCTTACCAAACTTGTAGCCAGCGTAAGAGCATTTTGCAGACTATGCATTGGCATTGGGTGATGACACACCATGTTAAAAACCATGCCCATTATTTTTAATGACCGGGGAGCTGTCATAAATCACAATGACTTCAGTGTAACTATTTTCTTTGAATAAAAATGTCAGTTCTGTTTTCTTCATTGCATATTTCTTTCAGTTACCTTCTGTGCTATACTGTAGAATTTCTTTCTATGTATGGTCCAAGACTCATCAAGCTATATTAATTGTCAGTGACATCATGTGAAAGTTATTTTCATCATTAAGTTTTACCCTCCAGTGCATTAGGAACTTCAGTATAGTTAGAGGCTGGATAGCCAGAACAGAGAGGCCTTGTTGTGGTGGCAGAGAGAGAGGGAGATAATGGAGAGAGAGAAGCCAGAACACACACGCAGACTCTCACTTTCTGTCTCTCTCTCTCTCTCTCTTCCTTTCTCTTATTTAGAAAGTATTCAATTAATTGTATGTTTTACCAAATCCCATCCATTTTATGGAAGCTTTGATTCCTTACTTTAATTGATTTTTTCAACTAGTATGTGGATGAATATCTTTTTTTTTTTTTTAAAAAAAAAAATGTGCTGTGTAGAAACCTCCTGCTACAGGTTGTAACTTCTTCCAGTAGCTATGTTGTTGGTTTGGTCTCCTGAACTGCTCAAATTTTCAATAACTTGGTTGACTATTTGAGGGAAGAACAGTTATCGATAACGCGTTACGTTTACTAACTCTGAGTAGATGGCATACTTTGGATTAAGCATCTCACCAAGCATATTACACCATTTAAATACTCCTGAGCAATGAAATGTTTAAACATCTTTACTTTAAGAGTTATATTGAATTGCCCCATAACTCATCCTTTCAAGAATGAAAATAGTGAGTAGTGATTAATCTCATGTTTTTCCGTTAGCTTATTGTATAGAGTAGTGTAAAATTCCTTGGGACATGAGTCTGTATGTAAATGACTTGGGATCCTATTATGTCTTCTATATTTTTCTGAACACATGTGCAACCTCAGCACCAGTTTTAGTTGTTTGAGCAGCAACTTGTGCATATTTGGTCAACATGTCAATTACTGTTGGACTGAAAAATATTTAAAGCACTTATGTATTTGGAATATGGAGTCAGATCATACAAAATGGTTTTATGAATGTCATCAATTACTTTCATGACAGCTACTCTCCTCAGATAAATTTTTCATGCTGAGTGATGTTGTTCATCAACTATTTCCCCTTTTATGCTGAGTACAATGAACTCAGTAGCAAGAAAAATAACTCATCAAAATAAAGTATTAAGAATGAAGTATTTCTTTATACAGGGTGAACATTAATAAAAACAGGAAATTGCAGGGATGTATTTCTGATGGGAAATGGAGGGAAAAAGGTCTATGAACATGTGTCCAGAAATGGACAGTGTGCATGCAATGACTACAAATCATCCAGGAAGACTGTACACAGCTGCATCACAACCAAGTCACAACAGATGTTCGATGTGGCCTCTGTGAGATGCAACTCATGTGTTCACACATCACATTATGAATTTTTGCAGCTCTTTTGCATGTTCCGGCCTCTCTCGAAATAGAATCATAGGCATTGTGAACATGCTGTTGAAGGGTCTCCACATCAAGAACAGGTTCAGCAGATGCAGTGCTTTTCAATTGCCCATAGGTAAAACTCCAGGTAGTTTACATCTTGTGATCTATCAGGCTATGCTACAGGACCCCTGTGCCCTATCCAATGTTCAAGGAAGATGTTGTTGAAGTGTCAGCAAACTGTAATGTGGAAGCAGGGTTGGTGCTCTGTCACGCAGAAACCACAAAACCTGTCATATTGCCAAAGGCACATTCTCAAGCAGCCCAGGCAGAGTATTCTACAGGAAGTCCAGGTACATTACTCCATTGAGATGTGGAATAATAACTGGGGCAAGTATGTTTCACCAAGAATGTCTGCCCACACACTGATGCTGAACCAATGCTGGTGAGATGCCTCAACCATTCCCCAGAGGACTGTCTGTGACCCATAGATGATGATTATCCAGATTGACGATGCCAGTTCTGGTAATGGTTTCTTCATTGGTAAAGAGGAATGATGACAGAAATCCCATAATTGTGATGGTCTGGTGCAGAAACCATCATGAAAATCAATCTTCCTGTAGAGAGAAATCCACTGTTGGTAATCATTGCCCACTTTGCAGGTGATAGGGATAATAGTGTTTGACATGCAGGATACCAATAATCCTACTTTGACTTACACCATGTAGGCAGGCCACTTGCCTGTAGTTTGCACTAGGGTTCATCTCAACATCCTGTAGAACCCAGCCCTCCAAATCTGGTGTACACACAGTCTGCCACATTGCTGCACATTCATCTGTCTGAAAGGAACTGTGATCACACAAACACCCCAAAGGGCTTGAAATGTTGTGTGATGTGGTTGGTGTCTGTGAGGTTATTTGTTTTGGTATAGCTGCACTGCCTCTCAGCCATTTCTGCTGCACCAGTCAGAAATGCTGCAATACACTAAGAACACATGTCATGTGCTTGGAGGAACTTCCATTGCTCAGCGCATCAGTTACAGTAACGATGCATTTCAGGGCACATGTTTATAGGACATTTTTTCCTCCATTTCCAGTCCATAATTTGTCTCCACATTTTGTCAGTTTTGTTAATGTTAATTCTGTATAATATGGTATAGAGAGAGAGGGGAAAACTAAACAAAACTACTCCAAATTTAAATATTATTACAAAAAACATTACATGACTTTCACTGCAGTACAGCAATGTCCTTTCGAGTCGTTGTTGTGAAGGTATAAATTGTATTATAAAAAACATAGCATTTTATATGTTGTTCAATAACAATGTTAAGTCTGCTATTAGATTAAAGAACATTGGTGTAAAATGAGAAATCCTGTAACTGACAATCACATCACATTGTTCCAACAGTGGCACATCAGGTGAGCCAGCTGGTGGTGATTTTGCATTAGCCATTTTGTTTAAGTTTTATCTAACTCATATTAGTGCATTGTCCACTCTCAAATGAAATCAGCAGAGCAACCACATTACTTCAACCACCAGTAATATCTGAAATGTAATTTCCTTCAGAAAAGATAAATTTTTGGTGGTGTAGAGACCTTCAAAATGAGATAAGCCATTGTATATGGTCATGGAAAGAAAAAGGAAACACGTCAATGAGCAATATCATGCAAAGGGAAAAAAATCCTATAATTTCTAAGCATGACAGAAGGTTTCCCATTACCTTGTGTAAGATGTCTGACAAGAGTTACAGATTACTGGGCAGTTGTGGGTGTGAAAGCTTTTTATACATTCTAAAGATCCATGACTATGGCATCACTTCTGGTTGAGAAACTGTGAGACTCCATTCATTAAACTCTCATATATGCTTTTATTTGTTATTTGTTGTCCAGTTGGTTGAAGGTGTCATTACTGTAACAAAATCATCAATAACCAGGCAGTGTAGTATTGTATTTTTAGGGAGAGTGCTTTGTTTGCATTTCGATACTTGTATCACTGAAAGATGATTCCAGCAATTCTTCACTTTCACATGAACAAGCGATGAAATGCGTGGGGCATTTCTTCAACTCTGCATGACTCATGGGTGGATTTCTCCTCAGTTATTTCTCTTCATAACACAGCTACTGAAAATTACTGTATATTTATAGGTGTGCACAGTATTCTTTGTATAAAACTGACTAAATAGTTCTCTTTAGGATATTTAGATGAATTCAGATATACCATCAACTGTGTTATGGCCATTGCATCAAATATGTTTCAGTTAATGGTAATCTACTTCCTGTTTGTCTTTAAAGCTAACAATTATGTGCCTTGCTTTTTTGAGTGCTGTATTGTATTTAACTTGCCTTGTCTCTGTACTAATTTCTGGTGCAATACATACAATTAAACCCTAAGGACAAAATGCTGGAGTCAGGTATCATTTCTTAAGGTGTCCCACAATGATATTTGTTCCTTCCCAGACACTCATATTTCTAGCATTTTGCAGTACATTTTTTGATCAATATTTTCTACTTTATGTCTGCACAGTCTGAGATATAAATTTTGGGTATTCTGTGTTGCAAATCAGTAGAAATTCATGGTGAGAGTTTACTCTTCCTGTATTCCTCTATGAATGCAAGTACCACATTGAGTAGGATACAGAATCCAAAATGCTCATCATCAAAAAATTCCTCTTGTTCATTTCTCTTTCTCCAGCAAGCACTCTGCAATGACATTGTGTCACTTGGTGTAAGAGATGTATATCCTTTCATAGCATTGCAATTCCTGAATTGTGCTCATGAGTAATAATTTCATTATTTGGACAATACTGATATTCTAAAAAAACAAGTGAATTATGTAATTTTTATTTAAGTTAATATTAGTAATTTTCTGCTGTCCTGATTCAGCAACAAGGCTGCCTTCAATATACAGTTGACACTTGCACAACAGTAGGTAAGTGTTATTGTTTAGTGTGATAATGGATATGGATTCATTGTGAGCAAAAACTGATTGACCAACTACTTTTTATTTGTGATATTTGAAGTGAGTAATACTCATCAATAACATTTTTTTCTTACATTCAGTATGTAACACATATTTTGCTTCTTCTTCGTGTTCCTCCTCACTCAGTACAATGTCAAATAAGAAGTCACTGAGAATAACATTAGTATTTATACCACTGTGTGCCCCAATGGTGATAGCATTTGTTTATTATGACAGGTCAACATGTTTTTCTATTTCTTATTCTTAATTTCTTGTTCTTTGTGTCCATTTTTTATATTCCCAGGTGTGGACAATGTCACAATTTCTTAAATATGAGCAAATGAGAATAATCTACTATTCTTCAGTGTATCCGTACCTCACATATGGAATTGAAGTATGGGGATGTGTTGCTGCTAAGCATGTAAATAGGGTATTCATCCTTCAAAAAACACAGTTAGGGTCATGTGTAAGCTTAGATATAATGAGTGCTGCAAAGCAGTTTTCAAAATTAAGAAACTACTAACATTCCCATCACTATATATTTATAAAACTGTTTATCTCATGCTAAAATACAAGCAGTACAATAATCTAAATAGAGAATTGCACTTGTGCAGTAATAGGAGGGACGATGATTATCACCTGGAAAGAAATAATACAAAAAGTACAAATGGCTCTGAGCACTATGTGACTTAACTTCTGTGGTCATCAGTCACCCAGGACTTAGAACTAGTTAAACCTAACTAACCTAAGTACATCACACACATCCATGCCCAATTCAGGATTCGAAGCTGCGACCGTAGCAGTCATTTGGCTCCAGAATGTAGTGCCTAGAACCGCACAGCCAATCCGGCCGGCCACAAAAAGTGCAGACAATAGTCCCTATTACATGAGTATCAAATTTTATAACAAACTTCCAAAAAATAAGAAGCTTAAGTTGAAGCTGCTTTGAAATTATCTTGAAGGAGTTACTCAGCATTAAGTGTTTTTATAGTATTAAGGAATTCCTCTCAGAGGAGTAGGATACTTTCATTTGCATAAATAGTATTTATATGTACCAAAAAAAAAAGCAATATAATTTTTTATCTGTAGGCCTATTGTATATAATTGTTTCCCACAATGTTATAAGGGGTAATGATCAAAATGTAAACTATCCAAAACAAGTGCTTATAATTGTCCATGGAGAATAAATAAATAAATAACTTTCCAATTATTTCCTCGCCATCAAAATACACAAGATTATGGTATAGATCTCTATTTGATATACCAGTATTTAATTCTGAAACTTATCTTACAACAACTGGGATGTAAATGAATGTATTTGGTGCTTTCAAAATCTTATATCCAGGTGGTAGTGCAGGCCACAACTGATTTAACATGTGTTTAGGAGCAGTATTGTGAAAAGAACCACCAGAAATGTTACAATCTGTGCATTCAGTATCCTATCTGCTTCATCAAGTTGGATGTAATGTCATAGAGTACATAACCTTCACATTTTAAAGTAGCTGTCCAGAATTTCCTTATGATCATCTGATTATAAAAGGAGAAGCCATTGTTTCTCAGTGTATTATTCAGTCTGGAAATTGAAGTAAATATGCTGAGCAAGACAATTTTGACTGTGTGGAATATAAATCTAGTGTGCTGTTGAAGACAGAAGTTATAATTAAGTTAACCAGATTGGCTTACCATCAGACCATGCTCAATGACGTACTTTGTGATACAACCTGTAAGCACTAAAAGACTCGTTAATTTATCTAGGGTTCAGAAACTTTCGACCAAGATGGTTGCATCTATTCCATTTGGAGATTAAAAATAGCAGTGTCAGATATTTGAGGTTTTTTTGGCTAAATTATCTCTTGTAAATATTGCGTGAACATGTGTTTTTTAACATAATGTTGTAAGTCAATAACTGCAAGCAGTGTTGGCGGAAGACAGTTTATTCAGATGTTTCCAGAATGAGACTTTCACTCTGCAGCGGAGTGTGTTCTGATATGAAACTTCCTTCCTGGCAGATTAAAACTGTGTGCACGACCGAGACTCGAACTCAGGACCTTTGCCTTTCGCGGGCAATTGGTCTACCATCTGAGCTACCGAAGCACGACTCACGCCCGGTACTCATAGCTTTACTTCAGCCAGTATGTCGTCTCCTGCCTTCCAAACTTTACAGAAGCTCTCCTGCAAACCTTTCAGAACTAGTATTCCTGAAAGAAAGGATACAGTGGAGACATGGCTTAGCCACAGCCTGAGTTCGAGTCTCGGTCGGGCACACAGTTTTAATCTGCCAGGAAGTTTTATTTCAGCACACACTCCGCTGCAGAGTGAAAATCTCATTTTGGAAACATTCCCCAGGCTGTGGCTAAGTCATGCCTCAGCTATACCCTTTCTTTCAGGAGTGCTAGTCCTGCAAGGTTCGCAGGAGAGCTTCTGTAAAGTTTGGAAGGTAGGTGACGACATACTGGCAGAAGTAAAGCTGTGAGTACCGGGCGTGAGTCGTGCTTTGGTAGCTCAGATAGTAGAACATTTGCCCACGAAAGGCAAAGGTCCTGAGTTCGAGTCTCAGCCAGGCACACAGTTTTAATCTGTCAGGAAGTTTCAGTTTATTGAGAACTTTTTTTTCAGTTTTATCAAATACAGGTGGTCTTATGCAAAAGGCCTTTCATTCATGATAGTACTGAATAGACACAGTTCTTATGTTTTCTCTGTGTCAGAAAATTAACTGATTTTGTGGCATATTACAAGTTCCTGTTTCAGAGTGAATTATTTAGTCCCACCTGTGTGCATTGGTAGTTTAGTTTTTGGATCTCTGCATATTAATCTAATTTATGATGTAAATAAAATAGAAAGAAACTTCCACATGGGAAAAATATATTAAAAACAAAGATTCCAAGACTTACCAAGCGGGAAAGTGCCGGTAGACAGGCACAATAAATAAAACACACAAACACACACAAAGAATTTGTAGCTTTCGCAACCGACGGTTGCTTCTTCAGGAAAGAGGGAAGGAGAGGGAAAGACGAAAGGATGTGGGTTTTAAGGGAGAGGGTAAGGAGTCATTCCAACCCCGGGAGCGGAATGACTTATCTTAGGGGGAAAAAAGGACAGGTGTACACTCACACACACACACACACACACACACACACACATATATATATATATATATATATATATATATATATATATATATATATATATATATATGAAATCGGGTTTGATTTTCCCGAGTAGAAGAAGGAGGTAATCAATAGTTGTCTCTGTAACTCTGGTTGTGGTTATCTGAAACTTGAAATTAACATATCACCCTGATCATTACTAATGTAATTTTAGTTCACATAGAGATTTGGAAAGAAAATTGGCAAAATTATAGATATTTGAAAAACAATCAATTTCTGGACCCCTCTTTTTTGGCCAAAAATTAAAAAAATACTAAATATCAACACAAAAAAGCAGCTATGATGAAATAAAGAGAATTAAAGTTGCTTCAAGGCAGACAAAAAATGATTAAAATCAGATGAAAATTGTAAAATGAGCGATGACAACCATGGCGAAAAACATGGCTTTTGAAGAAAGTGATGAAAGTTTGGCAAGTATTTATCATATAAAAAAGGGACACAAATCTTGAAACTTATGTGATATCATTGATGCCTGAACGATAATAACTATTGCTCCAGCTGGTGGATGGCCACTTTTTGCTACTTGCACTACCCGATAGTATTCATCTACATCATAAAAGCCCTTTTTGTTGCTGATCATATCTATCTTCACAGAAATAGCGCATTTATTTGCCAATTTGATTTACATGGAAATTTTACGAATGTATTAATGCAGTGTGGCCTATATTGAATAGAAATGCGGGCAGATTTGAAGCAATTTTCACAATTTTGCTTTGGCTGGATGTTAGTTTTGGAGCATATATCCAAATGAGACTACTGAAACTTTTCTTCACATTTTGAATAAAAGCACCCAAACAATGCCCCCACAAATCAGGTTTACTCAAATTGGTATAAATAGTGAGTCTGGGTACAGAATTGGCTGTCTAACACCAATGTGTGTCATGCACACTCAGCTTCAAATGCTCACAGTATCATTACTTTTTGTAGTTCATGCATGATATGTATATACATTTGAATTCTGGAATTTAAAAAAAAAAAAAAAAATCAAGTTTTTTCGACTGTCACTCATAACCTGACACAAGGATCATCATCATCAACATGAAGCCCTACCTTGTCAAGTTACATCCCCTCTCCCTTCTAAACTGCTCCTTAACATGACGATGAATTGCATCAAATGTGTGCACAGCAGAAGGCTAAATTTAATCATGAAGACAAAGGAGAAAATGAGAAATCACTGAGAAGCCTCATCCTTATCTTGTTTTATATACTAGCAGTGAAATAACATTGCTATTTATCGCAGGGAGCAAGAGGGAGTAACAGCAACTGAAATGGGTGGCAAACATATATTGCTCGGTAGAAAATCGTAGCAGATGTCCATCACTCTGATTTCTTACAGATAACTTAGCTTTGAAGCATCTCTGCACTGAGCACTGTTTATTTATTTATTTTTAGTTTATTTGTTTATCTGTCCTTAGACCATTCAATAAAACAGTATCATATGTGTTAGATACATTACAGAAATAATATACAGTCCAGTCACACTAATATGACCACTACCTGTGTTTCACATCAGCATGCAGTAACCACTTTCAGACAGCAGGTGACAACACTAGAAGTGGAAGTTATATAAATGATGTCTGGGGGACACTTAAAACAGTGCATGTGACATCATAATTTGCAAATGGAGGGATTTATTTGACATCCAAAAAGGCCTCATAATTGGCCAAGGGTGGAAGCATTTTCAAAATGACTAAGTTTGTAAGCTGTTTGTGTGCTGCCATGATTTAAGTATGCTGTACATGGGAAAATGGTGCTATCTAAAACTGGCGCCAAGCAATTGTTGTACACCATGGGCCATACAAGGCAGGGGGGAATGACAGCTGTGACATGTGCATGGGCAAACACATGTATGACTGTTGAGCTACTGCCTTTTGAGATGAACCAAGGGGCTACCAACTTTGTCACCCTAATGACCGTTCAGTGAAGGTTGCTGCATGTAGGATCCAGAAAGTGTACCTGGTTCATGTACCCATACTGGCCGTGATTCATCGGTGATGAAAGCTGCTATTTGCAGACTACTAGTGCAACTGGTCATCCGCTGATTGGGGACAGGTGGCCTTTTCAGACGAATCTTTCTTTATGCTCCATAGGAAAAATGGCCATTGGCATGAGTAGTTTGAAATGTATGAAAGCAATGGTGTCCAGGCTACAGGAAGGAACATTATAGTGTGAAGAATGTTTTTATGGCAGTCCCTGGGTTAAGTCATCTTTCTGAAAGGCACAGTGGATGAACATATCCATACATATATCCTTGGGGATCATGTCAACCACTAGATGCAGTTTGTTTTTCCTCGGCACAATGGTACCTACCAGCAAGACGATACAACATGTCACCCAGCTTGCAGTGTACTTCTTCCCTAGTTCAAAGAACACCATGACATGTTTTCTGTACTCATATGGCCATCTAAATCTCTAGTTTTAAACGCAATTGAGAATCTGTGAGGCCACTTTGATTGGGCTGTTTGCACCATGGATCCTCAGCTGAGAAATGTAGTGCAGCAGGCCACGATGTTGGAGTTAGAATGGCTCCATATCCCTGTTTTTACTGTCCTAAACTTTAATTACTTTTCTTCCTGCATATCTCACTATGGTCCACACCACAAAAAGGTGGTTATTTAGGCTTTTCCAGGTGTGCATATTAATGTGACTGCACAGTGGATAGACATATATGAAACATAAACAAAGTAGGACAGGATTAGGTGAGGATAGAGCAGGAGGTTGGTCATGGCCTAATCAATGGAACCTGGTGTGTAATCACCCTAGTAGATTGTGAAAATCATGCAAAACTCAAGCTTGAAAGTCAGATGGGAAATAATGTGATTCCTGTACATTAAGAGTGGTGTAGAAACTTCGGTCAGTACAAGAGAGAAACTCTGAAATACACTGTTGATATTAAGATTATCAGTGATAACATCATATATTTTTTTGGAGGGTGTGGTCGTGGTGGGGCAGTTAAGAATATTTTAAGGAGCTTATAAATATAAGGAGTTTTCAAGGAGTCTCTGCTTACACATGTAAACACAGTGTACCTAAAAACCTTCAGCAAGTAGAAAACTGCAATTTTATAAACTGTAGGCTTCAACAAATTATTTCTCACATTATATATGTATATTTAAAAGTGCAAGATACATTACCTCACTATCAAAACAGTTCTTCAGTGACTCAGGAGTTTCTAGCATAAACATTCCCTTGTACAATTATATTGGTTTTTAGATCAAGCTATGAGAAAGTATCACTCAGTTTGGCCACAAATTATATTTAACACTTTAAAAATTGTTGAGAGAAAGATATCTAAGTTTAGTCATTTAACTGTACAGCACTTCACACTGCTTTTTTATTGTTTTCTTAACACATTAGGTTTAACATGGATTGCAGCAAAAAATGATTTTGATATACTTCTTCAGGCTCCCCTTTTTTCTTCAATTTGTTTCTCAGTTTCAGTTACTCCTCCATTTTTCCTTAGCTCTTCTTTGCAAAGTGTCTGACTCAGAACAAAGTGCAATATCCATAATCTCCTCTGTTCTCTGTCACAACTTATCATCAAATTTTGTTATCTTTCCAACATCATTTTCTAAGCATATTGTATTGTTCTCTATTGTTTATATTTTCTCTTTGAGTTTTCTCTTTCATACTGAGAGGCATTGATTTTCCTCACCTTATTTTTCGGCAAGATATAGCAGCTATTTCTGCCTTGTTTTACCTGCTGAGTGCAAAAGTCCTTTTGATACTTCCACTTTTAGAAAGCCATCATGGAAGCTAATGAGTTCTTTGCCTATTCTCAAAACAAAGTAAGGATACTCCTTTAGATTTCCCATCTCCAACATTTTGTTGTGTATACAAGCCGGGACAACTGGAAAGACCCAGCAATTTTTCCATCCGGGAGAAATCCTGGTAAAACCAGGTAACTTTCTAGAATTCCATGATTTTTTTTGTTTTAGTTTTCAGTTAAAGTTTTGTAATTTTGACTGGTATGATATAATACTCTAACAAATGACTGCACCAATAAAACATGAATGAGAGAAAAAGCTAAAATAAAACATAAGTTGCAAAGGAAATGCGCCATGTACAAAAACAAAACACAATACTCATACAAGCGTCTGTCAGTAGCAAAATCTGTCAAAGTCTTTAGGAAGACTATGCAATGCTTCATAACAGCAAATTGCCTCTGATGAGCATGACGTCACAACTGTTTATATTAGACTTGTGTGAGCAGTTGCAAGCAGGCCCTTGCACATGCTCAGTTGAGTCGCGCATGTACCTTCTCCCGCATCTGGCTACAGAAATGTGGCTGATAGCTGTATAAGCAAGGTGCAAGATGCTACTCATAAAAATGTTAGTGACATGTGCAAGCTGCCATATTCACTGGGAACAAACTGGGGTAGATGAACTAAGTGCGAGAATGTGTGATGAATTTCTTAAATCACAGAGCGTTGACTCCCATTTAAAAATCAGCTGCTTGAGGACGACCATTTAGAGACAATTTCGAGCCCAGAGATCAGACAGTTATGCCGGTATTAAAAATTTTACTGGCAAATTTATGTGATGTATCTTAAAGTGTAACCGCACAAGAAAGATCAACATTATACGTGAAAGTTTAGCTTCTCTTGCAGCTTATTAATCATCGAGACCAATATTATATGTGAAAGCTCTGCTTTTCTTGTAGCAACACAATGTATATTAATTTACACGATTTATTTTCCCTATTTGTGTGTACGGACTACTTAACAGTAATAATGCCATTGGCTGACTACATGATGTGTCCTAAGCTCTGTATACCAGCTGTCATCGGATGGCGAGATCAAGTGACATGAGCTATGACTGCTTTACAAAAGGTGCATCACCCTCTCTATTTCAATGCTTCAGAAAGTAACATGTGGTGTTTGGTGGAATTTGGATTTATACTTTAGTAATATGAAAGTATTCAGTGTACATAGTCTTTTTTTTCTGAGTTTAGTTTTCTAAAGGACTGAGAAATTCTACGCTCTTGTATAAAACCATAACCATTCAAAGGATTGATAAGTTTTATAGTTCCAAGGAAAAGTATACTGTCACTTAACACATAAAAAGTGTATTTTACCTGGGAGAAACTGTTTTTAACTGGGAAATCCCGGAAAAATACGGGAATTGTGTTTCCTTGTCTGCTTATATACCCTGACTGAGAATCCTCTTTCTATGGAGAGTTGTTCATGTGATATTGTTAACAGCACTTTCATAACATCCCATATTGTCACATACTCTTCCTTAAAAATATATTTTAGAAAAATTATCCAATTTAGTACTTTGAGATAAGGGGTGAAAACTAAAAAAAGTGCTGCAATGGAGCAGATTCTAGTAAATTTGTATAGTGCACACCAAACTGTCATCTGCGAAAATACAGACACTTAAAATCCTCTTCCTTTTCTTGTCACAGGACTCTAACTCAGACACAGTATTTCATGGACTCAGACAAGAAATAAGTCTAACAAGGTACTAGTTTTTGGGAGGCTTTTCTACAACATTTTTAATAAATGCAGCTACTAACTTCAAAAATTCATGTTTTACTTCAAGTGCATTAATCTATTTGATTTTGTTGCTATGTAGAAGTTCCTACAGCAATTCGACCTCAACAAATCCCAAGTTAAATTTTGATGTGTCATTCTGAGAATCTTTTTTAAATGTGAACTCTACTAATGTTGCTGGAGAACATTTTGCTGTAAGTTTTTCTCTCTTTAACACATTGAATGTTGACAGTGTATTGCAGGTCAAAGTTGTGAAATTTGCAGCTCTATGACAATATGAATTACTTTCTTAACAAACTGAACCAAAAAGTGCCAAAAATGGAGAGTTACCCAAAACAGCATAAACATGCAACCTTTTTTGCACTGCAGAAAAGGATTTTGCATTTTGTGTGAAACTTGAAGCAAAAATTTCATTAATACTAGTGCAACTCTTACAGGAGTAATGCCAATTTGCACATTCATAGACCACAGAATTTCATCATTAACATTATTTTTTCCAGGAATATAAGGTGAAAGCATATTATCAGTATTTGTTGTGGTTTTTGGTTGAGGACTCTACTATTTCTGGCTTGCCTGTATTTGGCGATGTAGAATTCTCAGGAACAGTTGATGTGCTGGGTTTTGAAGTCTTGAAGAACTGCTTTAGTCTCTGTCTTCCTTTCTATATTAGGTGTTATTTTTTTACAGTAAAAAATGTATGATGTAACCTCTAAATGTCAGGATTAGTAAACTTTTGATTTTAATATTTAAAAATAGGCATATTTTACCCATCATGTGAACCTTCAATGCACTTTTGCCCATGTCTCCCATGTTTAGCACTTTGTTGCAAGGAAAACAACCTACTGTTGTTTTGCATGAATGAGGATTTATCAACATTCTGTATTCTTCTTTTGTAATCCATAACATATTAAAACCACACTAACTACAAACCAATAAAAAGGAATGAACAGCATGTGGCACAAGTGCTGTGACCTTTTTAATGATGTCATGTAGTGCATATATATTTTTCTGTGATAGCATTTGATGCAGTAATGTTACCTCTGTAGCCTATGTAGTATGTAAACTTGCCAACCAAATTGTCCTTTTTGATAGCAATAAAAAATACAGAAGGTAAAGAAATCATGCCATGAAATGATATGTCACAAACAACAATAATTTTTGGTTAAGGGCTCTTTGAGGATTTTAATTAGGCATACAAACCCTGAAATAATGTGATTTTTTGATATAAAACAACTGTGGTAAGATGAAGACACAGCAATATATTAGATAACAATGTGCCCATGAAGTAAATCAGTGCTGTAACTAGAACATGCAGCCTTGAAATAAAATGCTCAAGGAAAAATAAAAACACATGAACACATTGTATAACATTGCTGGACAGTATAACACATGAAAACCTGCCACTACTATATTATTGCACTGCATCTGAAACAAATGAAACAGAAAACCAACAGCAGAAAAACTGTTTTCAGTATCGAACACAGCATACATAGTACATCTGTTAATTTAATCAAAAGAACTCAACCATGAATGGGGGCCACGCATTCTTGTAAGCTGTTACATTCACTTATACTGCAGGAACATTTCTTCTTATTTAAGTTGGCAGTGCATTATAAAGGATGAATTCAAAATATTTCACATGTCTTTGAGCAGAATTTGTTTATACTTGCTCTATATGGAAGGATCCATAGCTGGGAGTGTTATCATGATCAGTTTGCTGGTAACAGAGTCTGCCTTGGATATCAACACACATTTTTGTGTAAACACACATGTTACTGCAAGCAAACAAAACTTTTTATGTAGGGGCTTGAAATGAAATCATGCAAAGATATGTGACACAATTTGAGTAGCCTTTTCTACAATGCAAAAATTTCATCTAATTGACCATTTATTTTACCCCAAAAATCATTCCATAAGCTACAAGGAGCTGGAAGTATTCAAAATAAGCAATTCTAGCACCATCTGATGCAAAAACATTACAAATAATTCTCACAGCAAAAAATCCAGAACTGACTCTCTTGCAGAGTTTAGTTACATAGTCTTTCCAGTTTAAGTCTTTATCAACATATATTCCCAAGACTTTTGTGCATTGTATCATACTAACTCATTTCTACCCTGAACCAGTAGGAGATTTTGAATTTCATTCATATTGCTTAAATGAATACAGTTTGTTTTCTTTATGCTAAGGGTCATTCTGTTGGCATTGAACCATGAAAGAAAGGACTTGAGGACTTGATCAGTATTTCTGGACAAATATTCCTTAACATTTCTCACCATTACACTCGAGTCATCTGCAAACACCATGATCTTCGTTGCAGTTTCTGAGGTGTGTATGTGAGCTAAATAAATAAGGAACTGGAGGGTGCAATGTTGTACTCCTGTTTAAACTTTTTTTTTTTACATCAGATACTAATTTGGTTTCATGATTAGATTGAGTTGATGTGAGTTGCACAACCTGTGATCAATTATGTGAATATAATTAAAACAAATTGTCTTCAAACCCTTTTATCCCCATTGCTCCCAGCTTATCTAAAAGAATTTCATGACTAAACATATTGAAAGCCTTAGAAAGATCTAAATTCACTCCTAGAACACTATTGTTGTTGTCTAAGTTTCTCATTATTTCATCTGTGTAATCCATTACCATTGTTTTCGTTCATATTCCTGTTTGAAAGGCATATAGATCATTATTCAGTAAAATGTACTTGGGGTACATGTAAAATATACTTGATGTATTCTTACACATGGTTTTGCATTCTGTTGAAAGTGCTCATCAGATTTAAGTCCTTGTTTCACAATTATTGCAGTACACCATGTTTCAGTCAAGTGCTTTGAAGTTTATTTGCTAAGAGTGCAACTGTAATTTTAAATGGAGACACATTCACTACTTCAGCTAATATTGAGACTCATTTAGTGTGTATATTGACATTCTGTCTGATATTAGAACTTTTTGCTAAAGTTCATCAAATATTCTGAAAATACTGCAGTACTGCTTATGCAAAGGACATATTTTCCAAAATAAGGAAACCAAGCTCTTGCAAGTTATTGTTTTGTAAGTCTGTATCTACAGTTTATCTGTTGGGTATCATCTGGCAGAACTTTTAAAATTGTTCAGATAAAAGTGATATGTCTATAACTTTGAGAAGTTATTCATAATTGCTTACTGTTATGCAAAAATTTGATACTTGCGTATGGCATGACATCATCAACTTCCAAACCAGATTACATTGCAAGGCCACATAAATTACCAAGTGATAAGTAATTGTGGATTACTTACCAAAATCATAGATATGCAATAGTCACTATGAATAATTTGAGAAGTTCTGGAAATTTGCATACATTAGGTTGAAATTACTTGGAGAATAACAAAAGAAAAACTGTTAGCACTTATTTTACAATAAAATGTCCTCTTTAAGTTTCACCATGATATTTTTGAGTGGCCATTTTATAATTGTTCAGTGTGGTGACCTGTGAGCTAGATGCATTTAAAGGAGCAATCTTGATGTTTATCTCATTGTGACGTTCAGATTGTTTTGCATATTATTACCTGCAGCACCCTGCTCGCCTTCTCTCTCTTTCTCTCATGTGTATATTGTGTTGAGTATGTGTGTGTGTGTGTGTGTGTGTGTGTGTGTGTGTGTGTGTGTGTTTAATGCATATTTTAAGTAACTATTATCTAAGTTTCAGTGGATTACTTATTAGATAGTTACTAACTAGATAGTTAATATACCAAAAATGTTATCTAATTGAGGTCATTGTTCTTATACATATTGCTCAATTTCATTTTCCATTGCACTGCCATTTTACCTTTTGGTAACTGACCTACTGTTTCACTAGTCCCTATGTTACAAATCTAAAGCAATGCTTTTGCTCTTCAAAGCAATTAGTGGAGAATTTTTTTGTTATATAGCTTGGGACATCTGTTGGATAAGTGTCAAACTATTAAGTTCAAAAGTCCAATGTTGACAGTTCAACAATTTTTCTGTCAATTATTGCATTTCTCACCCTTGACAATGATTCAAATATACTAAAAATTCTAAATTACGTCTAATTTGGAACCTCATTGGACTACAGGTCATCATCAGATCAGATTGAGAATGAGTTCTAAACTTTGAGGAAGTTGTAAGGCATACTATATGTAATAGGACTATACACTTTATTACTAATCAACTTGGGATTGTAGGGGAGGAGGGGAGCTTCAGCATATTTCTTACCGATAAAAGAAAAGAAAAGTGTTACTTGAGTAATTCCTTTCTGATGCTATTTTAAATATCTTGTGTACTCTGCCTTGGAACAGAAATTCCTTTCACTAATCCATTTACCTATTACAACTCAATAGATGTGGGAGGACTAACATTTCACACAAGTCAGTGATGAATTGACAGCATCAAATCATTTCACACAGTGTTTAACTTTTTGTATTTATGATTCCTTCAACAGTGAATTCCAGTGGTAATAAAAAGGAAGTAAAAAGAAATACATTGAATAAAATGTACATGAACATAATATGTTGTCAGGGGATATTGTTGTAGCGTATTGGATTAATCAGATCCAAAGTGATATAGTCCAACTCATGACTGGCCAAACTACATCATTCCAAAAAGTAGCCCCTTCTCTGGAGTTAATTAGCACTGTTTATGAGAATTTTTATTTTCATAGTGTCTAGCAGTAAATATCATGCAGATCTGAATCAACATGTCATACAACACGATGCATGGTTGGGAAGTTTGTTTTGAAGTAAAGCTATTCTTTCATGTCAGCCAGAGGTGGAATGGTCAGAATAGAGTAAAAATTATGACCGCCAAAGTAAGCGGATACACACAAGACACAAAGTGAAAAATCTTAAAATGCAATTTCAGTGCATTGCTGTTGGTATCTAATAAGAAGTAATGGTTAACAAACCATAGCACTTAGTAAATATGCTAAATGTTTCTTATTACCTCATTCTGATATGTTTCATTTTGCATTATGTGTAGATATTTCTGAAAACATTTATTTTTGTGCTATAGTTGTGATCAGTAAATGCAATTTTAAGTTTACTTGTAAATTTAAGAATGATAGGAATTACGTGTTTATTATTAGGTTGATGAACCAGGTGTAGCATCTATGCAAGAAGTTACAAATTTGGTGGAGGGAAATGAAGGCGAACAGTCAGCTTACTCAAAGGTAAGTTAGAAGTTTATTTTAATATTGTTAGAAAATGAATTTAAAAAATAGTACAGGATGGGATAATGAGAACATTATAAAAAGGATATTTGCTACTCACCACATAGTGGAGATACTGAGTAGCAGATAGGCTCAACAAGAAGACTGTCTTTTTGTTGTGTCTATTTGTGATACATCATTTCCACTGCATGGTGGGTAGCAACTTCCCTTTTCATTACATTAACATGCAATCTTGGCTAGATCACTTTAGTTATAAAGTAACAGTTGATATTGAGGAAATGCAGGACAGCAATTGTAAGACATTGTTTTATTTATACTTGAATAATAATTGTGAAATCCTGTAGACAGTAGATAGTAACAGGGTTGACAATCATATTTGCTTCAGATTTTTTGTCAAGTTAACAAAAACGTTTTTTGCTTTTATGGTAAAATCTGAAAGAAATTGATCACATATAATACTAGAAAAAAAGATTATAAGCTGCCTAATCCTTGATGAGGCAGGAAATTAATGACCCTCACAAAGTCTTTTGACAACTGAATAACATGATGATCTTTTATGAAAAATGTTCCTGTTCCAGTTCAGGTATGAAGTCATTAAGTTTCATATTGATAACTAACTCGCAACAGACAAACATTGTACCATAGTAAAATATGCTTTGTTGGGCATACTGTCAGAAAACCAGTCAGTAACATCAGAAGATATACACTGCCAACAAAAAGAGTAAAGTGCCCAGAAGATCTGGTCAGTTTTCAATGTAACTTTGTACACATGCACTCCATCTATGGGTATGTATGTTATTAGTGTTACAGTTCTCTGTGATTGGTATAATGGTTACTAGAGAGCTTTAGTTTCTTTGTGTTTGTTGCCTATCGCTGGAATTTTGGATTTACCCTGGGTTTGCAGGATCCCTATAGGGCATCATTTGAAGGATGTATCTCTGATCTTTCGTCATCTTGTGTTGGGGTCGAAATCTTCAACTTCATAAGCTTCATAAGTAACATCACACAACTGACTTACAACCTTATAAGATCCAAAGTAGTGCCTGAGGAGCATCTCAGAGAGACCAACCTTCCGAACAGAAGTGAAGATCCAGATGAGGCCAATAGGCTGGTAGACAACAGGGTGGTGGCTCGCGTCATACATTTGGTGATCATTTTCTTGAGCCTGCAACATGTGGATTTGAGATAACTGCTTAGCTTCTTCAGCTTTGGTTAACACCTGGATGATTTAGTCATTGTCCTCTTCATCAGGATGTAACGGAAACACAGTGCCCATCATCATAGTCGCCTCATGTCCATACACCAGGAAAAATGCTATAAATTCTGTGGTATCTTGTTTGGCTGTGTTGTAGGCAAACATCATGAAAGGTAGCACCTCATCCCAGTTGCTCTGCAACACTGACTAACATTAATAGCATGTTAGCCAAGATCTTATTAAGGCATTCAGTAAGCCTGTTAGTTTGCTGATTGTAGGCAGTCGTCGTGTGACTTTTTGTCTCTGTCACAAGATTCAATTGAAAAACTTTTCCTCAATCCATAATTAATGACCTTGGGCTGCCATGTTTTAATACAATATCTTCCATGGTGAATTTGGCTATCTAGGGTGCTTCTGCTGTTTGTAATGGCACAGCATGTCAGATAATTAGTGCAAACAATAATCCATCACCTGCTACTAGCAGACATTGGAAGAGGTGGTCAATCCCAACATGCTGGAAATGTGTTTTGGCTGGTGGAATAGGTATGAATCGGCCAGGTGGTTTCTGAAGAAATACCTTTCTCCTCTGGCACTCTCGACAGTACGACACATAGTGACCGACACTCCTAAATAAACCTGGCCAGAAAAATCTCTTGCGGATTCTATCATACGTTTTTATAAATTCTAAATGTCCTACCTCAGATATGTCATGAAATTTCAGTGGAATATCTAAGCACATGTGTTTAGGAATCACTGGTAGCCACCTCTTTACCTTAAATTGTCCTTTCACATCATCTGACTGATTTAAGGCAAGCATAATTTGAGATATTTTGGCATCCTTCTTCTGCTCATCAGAGAGATCCTGGAGTGCAGTGAGACGGTCACTATCTTCATCAAAGTCTTCATGGTGTTGCACAGGGTTTCTTGAAATACAGTCAGCATCTTGTTGTTTTCTTCCATTTTTGTACACTATGGTAATGTCATACTCTTGAAGACATAGTGCTCACCTGGCGAGTCATCCTGTTGGATCCTTAAGACCTGTGAACCAACAAAGTGAATGATGGTCTGTGACAACTGTGAATGGCCTTCCACAGAGATACTGTCGAAATTTGCACATGGCCCAGATCACAGCAAGACATCATCTTTCTGTAGTTGAATAGTTCCCCTTGGCTTTTCTAAGTGTTCTAGAAGCATAGGCTATAACCTTCTCTTTTCCATCCGAAATTTGCACCAGAACAGCACTGATACCATACAAGCTGGCATCAGTGTGAAGTTCAGTAGGTGCTTTTTCCTCATGCAGACCAAGTACAGGGTCAATCGTCAGAGATTTTCACAGCATATTCAAAAGAATCTTATTGAACACCACATTATATAAATTTAGCATCAGCTTTTAACCACTTTTGGAGTCCTGGCTTAGATACAGAGGTCTTTGATAAAACAACACTAATAAGAACATAATCGGAGGAAGCTTCTCACCTCTCTCTATTACTTTTAGGAATAGGAAATTCCTTTATAGATATCAACTGGCTGCACACCTTCATTTGACACAAGGTGTCCAGGTATTCTGACTTCTTTTGCTCCAGACACACTTCCTTAGATTAAGTTTCAGTCCGCCTTGTTGGAGACACTTAAGAACAGCCCCCAGTCTTCTTACATATTCATCAAATGTTCGTGAGAACACTACAATGTCATCTAAATAACAAAGACACATCATCCACTTGAGGTGCCTTAGAATATTATCCATCATCGGTTCAAAAGTTGCTGGTGCATTACACAAACCAAATGGCATTACCTTAAACTCATACATGCCCTCAGGCATGATGAATGCAGTTTTCTCATGATCAGCCCCATCTACATTGATTTGCCAGTATCTTGAATACATGTCCATGGTTGAGAAAAGCTTAGGCCCCTCCAGACAATCTGGAGTATCAACAATTCATGGAAGAGAGGTAAACATCCTTTTTAGTTATCTTATTAAGCTTCCTGTAATCAACACAAAAGTGACAACTGCCATTCTTCTTCCTGACGAGGACCACTGGTATTGACCATGGGCTCTGAAAAGTCTGAATAAATGTCATTCTTCATCATTTTCTCTCTCTTGTTGCCAATTATTCAATGTTCCACTCTCTGGCTTATTGGTTGATGGTCTCCAGTGCTAATCTGGTGCTTCACCATTGATTTGCCTTATTTGCTCTTCACCCGTGGATTGAAGCATTCAGAGAACTCTTGAAGAGTGGCAAGTAGCTTCCTCTATTGTTCCTTAGTGAGATCTAGTGATAGTCAAGTTAGAAGATCTTGTCCCGTAGTTGTAGCACTAATTTCGCCCACAGATTCTGCATTGGACGTTTCTGCGATGCTCAGCAGTTGCTACGCACATGCGTCTTGGAAGGATCTGCAGTTCTCGGTGACAGTTAATTATACACAATTCACCAAATCCATTCTTAAATGAGACTACAGAGGCAGGGATGACCAAGTTATTCTTCAGTGGTATGCTTCTCGTTCATTCCACTACAAGATCCAAGGGTTGATGCATGGCTTCACACGTGATAGTTACCTTCATAGCGCTGACTGCAGGACTGGACACTTCATCCAGCACACATAGTCTCCACACACTTGGATGTGCATCTTCTTGGCCACAGTATCTCATCTCGCCTAGCATAATCTTCCAGTGACCACCATCTATAACAGCCTGAGAAGCTTTCAAAAAGTCCCATCAGAGAATGATGAGATGACTACAGTCTTGTATGATGATGAATTGTAAGGGCTGTGAATGGCCACTTATATCCACACAGATGGTAAATCTTTCTGTAGGTTTTACATATTTCCTATTAGCCACCTTCAGCAGAGATGTATTGTTGTTGACAAATATGGTTTTCTTCAACTGGCGACAGTACTTCTCCGAAATGACTGAATTGATGCTCCATAGTCCACAAGAGCTTGGGCTGGTTGGCCACCCATGAGGATATTGATGTAGTTTCCTATCATTTTTGTAGTGGTCAACAGTGAAGGATTTTTGTCTTTGGCCGCCTCACCTCTGAGCAAGTTAGCACCCTTTCGTTTTTTCAGGTTGTGACTGCTAGGTGATCGGCTGGAGCTTCTAAACGGCAATGGAGAACTTGATTGGTGAGTTGGGGAGCATCCTCTCCACTGGCCAGCTTGTGGTGATGGTGACCTACATCGTCCTGCACCCACATCATCTTGTTCATCTTCGTTGTCCTGGAGCTGGTGTCTGCAAAGATTGGTCTGCTGTCTTCTGGTGTGGGCATCAGCAAATACCCACCACATTTCTCGACAATAGCACAC
Source organism: Schistocerca gregaria (assembly GCF_023897955.1). NCBI lineage: Eukaryota > Metazoa > Arthropoda > Insecta > Orthoptera > Acrididae > Schistocerca > Schistocerca gregaria. The sequence goes on from NC_064931.1 coordinate 421,497,918, forward strand.
CACATGTCCCAGTTATCAACAGTGGAAACATACTGGTTGGTTATCCTGGGTCCATCAGATGTCAGTATTCCTTGGTGCCCAAACTGGTTCCTCATGCGGTGCTGTAGGAACATAACTCTGCCTGGGTCTTGACTTTTTCACCATTTTAAAGGGAAAAGAAGACTGAGAGATTGGGTTCAATGTCTGTTCCACTTCCTCCCTTATGACCTCTTGAAGTATCTTGGTTTTTTGCTCACTGTGCAATGCAAGTTTTGGGTTTCATCCACTCCCTAGTTCCATGAATAATTTCCATCTTATAATTTTTCTCGAGGTTATTAAGTTCAGAAACCTTTTCAGAAATACTTCAACAATTTACTGGTTAAGTTTTGAGAGTGTAAGTGTCTTTCCTTTCAGCATGATCTCATTTTACTCTCAGCATACTGACTGGCGAGCACTCATCACAGGACATCAGACTGTCCTCCACAAGTACTCTGCAACCTGAGTAGCTGCTTCCTTTGCATAGTGCACCCCTGACTTATTGAGGGGAGTCCTACTGCTCTCCATCCCATAACGCAGGTTCAGAAATTTCCAAACCTGACCGTCACAGAATCAGTGGAGACTTTGGTCAGACTCTTCACTAGGCTCCACACCAAAGGAGTCTAGTTGACTCTGGGTACAATGCTACAAATTATGAGCAGTGCAGTGAAGGTCATCAGTCTTCACCGTTTCTACCAGCTGGAAATAGAAACTGTGGATATATTCAGAAACCGAGCAACAGGCCCCGTTAGTGTCAACATGAGCATTAGTATCGTACTGCTGTCCCTCTCCAACATCAATGGTCAGAGGCCAAGCTTCCTCTACATCTCAGATGAGGCCCCCAGCACACACACTGAGTGCATACTGGATTGCTTTCCAGCCCTGGATACTATTTCACTAGGGAACTCTGCAATGAATTTAACATTGGACTTCCTGGTAACTGGTAAACATCTCCCAGTAGCGTTCTCTTACCCTGCTGAAGGAGTGGCCATCTGTCCACCCACAGAGTGAATTGGCCAGGGCAGACAGCGAGCCTCTACAGAGGCTCCCACTGCAAGTAACATACTGCATAATGACCCACCACTCACTCTGCAGTGACTACGGACCACCTCTCATTGCATACTCTGAAATTTGTCATGGTAATGACAGTAGAGTCTGTGGGAGAAACAAGCAAGCCCTGAGGTTTCACATGTGATGTATCAGTTTCTCTACTGCCACCGTATTCTGCAGAAACAGCCTGGAGATGGCTAATTGCAACCATAAGCATCTTAAGCTGCTAGCACACTGTAGGCAGGTCCTCTTGTTTAAGCACATATCACATACACACCCCATCCATCTTGCTGTTACTAATTTAAGAGTTAAACTATGAAAAAATCAACAGAAAAAGCTAAATATGTGACTAGCTAGTCTCTTGGTGTTTCACCAACGGAGGCTGATGGCTCACTCATGTGTTGTGGTTGAAAGCAGGAGTTGTACGACCCTGACCACTATCCGCAGTAAAATGTTCACTGAATTTAGTATCTCAATCATATATGTCTCATCCTTGTTACCTGTTACGTTATGATTACTTTGTGGCTGTACCGATGACTTTTATTCATATTTTATCTTCATATAACACCAGATGTCCTAGAACTTTTTTGTCAGACTGGTAAGCCAAACTGTATTATAAAATTAATTACATTCTTCTTGCACTTCTCCCCTTACCTATATTTTGGCTTCATTCAACTTCTGTCTGTCAACAAGGCTTTGATTTCATTATATTTGTAATGAAACTCTGTTTGCTTTTGTTGTCAACTTCTAACAATGTTACTGAGCCCCACAGTGGGTCTATTCCAAGAATGTTAATGAGGTTTCTCACTGTTGGTGTGGCCACTAATACTTCAAGTTGCAGGATTAATTCAGTAAATCACAATACAACCAAGTGAGAAAGAGTGGTATTATTACAATCCCTTCATTCTGAACTGTTTCCTATTTCCAGAATCTCAACATTTTTTGAAAATCAGATTATAATTTCAGTTTCTATTACTTGTCCATAATTAGAAAATATATATATATATATATATATATATATATATATATATATATTTGGTCTTATATAACTGAGTTTGACCCTTTCTTCTCAGGCTGGAGAAACACAGAGTCCCAAACAAAAGAGAAGGGCCAAACAGAAAACATCAAAGCGAAAGAAGACTCGGAAAGGAAATCCAGACAGTAAATCAGAGGTAGGTAAAATAATTCATGAGTACAATGTGTCTGGGAGGCTTGGGCTATAGGTCACGGAACCACAAATAGCCAATGCTGCAGTCACGAAAAAAACCTAGGTGGTGATGGCAGGAAATTAAAAAAAAAAAAAAAGGGGGTGGCAGTGGTGGGGAATTTTTAAAAAAAAGTATGATAAAGAGCACCAGAAAAGTCAGCTACAGTGTAAAATTTTAACAGGTCTTAAAATGAGGCAGCCAGTCACTTGAATTGCATAAAAATGGTGGAACCATAATCAAAGATATTCAGTATTTTTTTTTAAATGCAAGCTCTTCATCTGCATACAAATTGCATCACATGCTAACATATTTGCCTCTAAATTGTATAAAACAGTAATGTTCAGATATATTTGTCAATACTGCATGTTGAAGAAATACATAAGTGTCTGTAGAATTGATACCATATTCAACGATATTTGCCTCCAAATGTTGTAAATTGGCACCATTGGGTACACACACACACACACACACACACACACACACACACACACTTGCACTTGCATCTGAGAAATGTACATTGCTGTGCACAACTTAAAGACAAAAGTAATTTCTTTGTGATGTATCACTTTCAAGTAACACAGTTCAATGAATCTTGGACCCTACATGGAAAGAACTGCTACACAACAATACAAGCATGACTGAAAGAAATATACAATGAGATGAACAGATGAACTTTTGTGCAAAGACAATAATTATACTGAAGTCAGCATCTACGTCTACATCTAAATATATACTCCGCTAGCCACCAAGCAGTGTGTGGCGGCGGGCACAATTCACTCCAAAGTCATATTCCCCCTTCTTCTGTTCCACTCACGGACCATTCAAGGGAAAAATGACTGTCTGAATGCCTCAGTAGAAGCTCTAATTTTCCTTATCTTTGAATGGTGATCATTGCATGATTTGAAAGTTGGTGGTAATAATATAAGCTTTACATCTTTGGTGAAGATCAGATTTTGGAATTTACTGAGCAGCCCCTTCTGATTAGCACATCGTCTATCTGCAAGTGTGTCCCACTTCAAACTTTCTGTGAGGTTGGTAATGCTCTCATGATGGCTAAATTATACCAGTCAGAATCTTTCCACTTTTTTTTGGACCTTCGCAATCTCTGGTATCATACTCAACTGGTAAAGGTACGATACAGATGAGCAGTACTCTAAGACTGGATGAACTAATGTATTGTAAGCAATATCTTTTGTTGATGGACTGCATCGCTTTAGGATTCTACCAATTAACTGCAATCTGGTGTTCACCTTTCCCATTACTTGTGTAGTCTGATCATTCCATTTGAGATCATTTCGAATAGTCACACCCAGATTCTTGACGGATGTTACTGCTTCCAAAGACTGGACATTTATTTTGTACTCATACATTAATGGGGATTTTTGCCTTCTTATACACAGTGGGTTACACTTACTAATATTGAGAGAAAACTGCCAGTCATTATACCACGCATTTATTTTCTGCAAATCCTCATTGATTTGTTCACACCTTCATGTGATACTACTTTCCTGTAGACTACAGCATTATCAACAAACAGTCTAATGCCACTGTCAATACCATCAACCAAATCATTTATCTAAATCATAAAAAGCAGCAGACCTATTATGCTGTCCTGGGGCACACCTGAAGTCATGCTTCTTTCTCTTGACGTCACCACATTCAAGACAACATACTGCTCTATGTATGTTAGAAAACTTTCTATACAACCACACATGTCTTCAGATAGACCATAAGTACACACTTTTTGGGGGAAGCAACAGTGTGGAAGTGAGTCGAACACCTTTCAAAATTCAAGAAATATGGCATCAACCTGGGAGCCGGTATCTAGAGCCTGTTGTATATTATGCACAAAGAGGGCCAGCTGTGTCTCGCATGACCGTTGTTTCCTAAAACTGTGCTGGTTTCTGCAGATGAGCTACATAGAGTGTAGAAAGGTCATTATGTCTGTGACATTGGCCGGTAATTATGTGTATACAATTTTCTATCCTGTTTATAGATTGCTAGTGACTTGTAACTTTCCAGCAGATATCTTCTTTGTTTGATTTCCTGAAATGTTAATATTTTGTGCATAATACAGAACATATTTGCATAAGTATAGCATAACACTAATGACATATATAATGAGACTCTTTTAACAAATACATATTCACTTTATTTCATATGACAGTGCATTGTTTAGGGAGTCCAATATGCTGTTTCACTGTCAGGAACTCATTTAAAAGTGTTATTGCATAGAATTTGTGACATCTTTGATTGAAATTTCACCTAGTCCAAGGACTGTATTTAAGTATTTAGATGGTAGAACGTTTTAATAGCTAATGTTGGAAAACTGTCTTATGTCATGGAGAGTCAACAATTCTGGATGTCTATGTGTTATTTACTGCATGTATTATAATTGTGTACATCAATTCTTCTGGTGAATGTTTCATGATATTCTTTCATATACATGAAACATGTGGAGATGTAGTAACAGAAAATTGTCACCACACCTAGATGTGAGAAGGTGGGTTCACAGAGGTCCAGTTTCCTGCTTGATGTTATCATCCTTATTGCTTTTTTTGCAGTAGTAGAATTTTCTTGCAGCCTATAGAGTGAGTGACACCACAGTAACAGGCCATAGCTGATATGGCTGTGGAACATGAATAAAATACCATCAGCAGATACTGATTAGTTATCACATGCTTCAGTTTCCTCAGGAGGTATACGACTTATAACAGTTTGTCACACACATGTGCAACATGTTTTTGTCAAGTTAGTTTACTATCCACCATGAATGCTAGACACTTCACATTACCTGCACTTTTTACGTGCCCTTTGCCACTGAGGCTACATACCAATTTTTCAGTTTTTTCTTCATTTATTTTCATTTTGTTTACAACTAACCATTCCTTTATTGCATCAAGCAAAGCTGTTTCTTCTTGAGTCATGATGGTATCAATGCCTGTTGAGTAGAAAGTTGTGTCATCTGGAAACTGCTAGTACTGTCCACGTGGGCTTAAATCATTTACAAATACCAGGTACAGGAGGGGTTCATTTCTGATCCCTGTGGCACACTGTATTCCAACTTCTGCTCACATGATAGTGCTCCTTGGACTGATACAGTTTGTCTTCTGTTTTCTGAGTAAGATTTGAGGTTTGCCACACAGTGACTCCATCTCCATATTTACTGAGCTTGTTTTGTAGTACCTAATGAGGAATCCTGTCAAACACCTTACTGAGGTCACAAAGTGTCAGTGCTACAGATCCCTTATTCTCAAAGCTATGCTTTGTCCCAGTAACCAGATCTAGTGCTGCTGTTGTTGTGGAGTTGTCTTTCTGGGAACTGTCTGTGCATGTGGCAAGAGTTCTTTAATTTTGAAGTAATTTGATATTTGGTCTTTCGTTAAATGGTCAATGGCGTTAGTGAAGATTGAAATGATTGAGGTTGGTCTGAAGCTTTCTACCATGGCTGGGTTACCATTTTTATAAAATGATACTGTCTGCCCACGTTTAAGAAAGTCCAGAAATACACCAGCAATAAAATACATATTTATTACCATAGTTACTGGGTCAGAAATTTCATATATTATTTTGTTGAGGATGTTAGTAGACATCCTGTATACAGCCTGGCTGTCAGAAGCTTTATAATATTTTACAATCTTTATTGTTTTGTTTTATTTGTAATTATTTCCAGTTCATCATGTGCATCTCTTGTCATTTAGTACAGCACCTGCAGGGTTTATATTGGGGTCTGGTATTGTATTTACATTGTTTTCTACAATGTCAATAAAAAAACTATTAAAGTCATCTGGGCTACACAAGCTTAAGGGAGAGGTGATGTTCTTCCTGTGTTTGTTGATCTGATCTGTGGCTGCCATGCATGGGTTGTGAGTTCATTCAATGAGCCTATTATTGCTTTTCTTTTTGGCTTCTTCTCTGTCCTTTCTATAATGTCTTTTTGCTTTTGGATATCTGCTGTAGAATACTTCCTTTGCACTGGGATCTGTTGCTGTTCTGTAGTGATAATGTAATACCAGTATGGTTTATTTTAATTTTTTTCATTTCATTAGTATACCACATTTTTTTCTTTCATACTGTGACTGTGTTGTGCCATGGTCGCAAGACAGTTTCTTTCTTCTGTGGATAGATTCAGTCAAATATGGCTTTGATGATTTGGAAAAACTCTTTAAAGGCATCAGTGGCAGCCATTTTGTGCAATCCAGGCTGCAGCTTAATACTTAAATTGCTGTCTAAAAAACATTCAGTGTTTCCTTATTAATGACCCTTTTTGTGAATACATAATTAGAATGCCAGGTAACATGTGGTTGATTGTCCTCTCTTTTCTATATAGTTCCATAAATAATGAATTGTGGTCAGAGATAATTGGGTCAATTATAGTCATTCACAGTCCTAAGTATTTAGATTTGTGATGACAGTCGTAGGTAAGCACTGTGGTAGGGCAGGTAATGAATTTGCAGCGTAAATGTTTGATCACTGTCTTTCATCATACTGTCCACTACAAAAGTGTCATCTACCTCAGTTCAGTGTCTGATCACCAGCCTGTTTCTTTACATGTGTAGGTACTGCTCAGAAGATTTTAAAAGCAGTGTTGATGAAAAATGTTGATGATACTCATCTTACATCTTATAACAATTTTTGGGTGGAGGGCGATTGCTTCATTTCTTTAGTAAAAGGACAGAAGTCTGAAACTAGTGCTTTTATTTTCTTAGTTCAACAAAAAAACATGTGCCATCAGCCTGAATTTACTTAACAAGGTCACTGTTCTCAATTCTCAGACATTTAATACATTTCACATGCAAAGCAGCCAGAAATGCACTTAAGTCTGACCCAAATTATTACGTGATCTACAGTCACATAATCTGCTACTGTATGTGAGTTTCAAATTCAGTCCTTTGCAGTGGATTTCTATTAAAGAAACTGCTCACCAAATATTCCATAAATGAATATGAAACATGCCGATCAGTATAGGCATCACGTTATCTTCACCAATGAGTGTCACATATGCCTTCAACTAGACAATCATCAGAGATGTGTTTGGAGGCAACCCAGTCAGGCTGAATGCCACAGTCACACAGTCCAGCAAATGCAGTGAGGTGGAGGTTCCCTGATGTTTTGGGGTGTCATTATGTGGGGCCGACGTAAGCTGGTGGTGGTCATGGAAGGCACGGTAATGGCTGTATGATACATGAATGCTATCCTCCAACTGATGGTGCAACTATATCGGCAGCCTATTGGTGAGGCATTCATCTTCATGGATGACAATTCGGTCCCCTGTCATGCACATCTTGTGAATGACTTCCTTCAGGATAATGACTTTGCTTGACTAGAGTGGCCAGCATGTTCTCCAGATGCGAACCCTATCAAACATGCCTGGGATAGGTGGAAAAGGGCTGTTTACGGATGACGTGACTCACCAACCACTTTAAGGAATCTACTCCAAATCACCGTTGCGGAGTGGAAAAATCTGGACCAACAGTGCCTTGATGAAATTCTGGATAGTATGCCCACGAAGAATACAGGCATGCATCAATGTAAGAGGATGTGCTACTGGGTATTAAAGGTACCAGTGTGTACAGCAGTCTGGACCACCAATTCTGAAAGTCTCACTGTAATGTGGTACAACACACAATGTGTGTGTGGTTTTCAAGAGCAATAAAAAGGGCAGAATTATGTTTATGTTGATCTTTATTCCAATATTCTGTACGTGTTCGGGAACTCTTGGAACCGAGGTGATGCCAAACTTTTTTTGATGTGTGTATTATCAGATCACCTAAAACAGTTTGATGAAGGCCATTAACCATTTTCATGACAACCACTATCCTCAGGTGAATTTTACATGCTGAGTGATGTTGTTAATTTGCTGTTTCAGTCTTCATACTGATTACAATGAAGTCAGTAGCAAGAAAAGGATCTCATCAAAATGAGGAACAGGAATGAAGTATTTCTTTACACAATATATTACAGAGGGAGATGGGGAAAAACCAAACATAAATCTCTAAATATAAATTTTGTTATAAAACTTACATTTCTTTTGTTGTTCAACAATATAATCCATTCTATTCAGTGGATTAAAAATATTACATTTGATTCATTTTCCTGAGGAGAGTGGTTGTCATGAAAATGATTAATGGCCTTCATCAAACTGCTTTAGGTGATCTGATAATACACACATCAAAATAAGTTCGATTCTACTCATTGGTACCATATTGAAAATCTCGTAACTGACAGTCACACTATTCCTATTCCAATGACTTCACATTTAACTCACCCATTACTGGTCTGTATTTGCCAAAAACCATTTTCAATTGGAGTGCTGGAGATGAGATGCAATCCTTCTCCTTAATATTATGCACATAATATTCTGGCAGCACCTCCTTAATTTTCTTGACACTCTCCAAACCCTTGATAAAGATACATACTTTGGTAGAATAACTGAGCATAGAGAATTCAGCGCTATCTCCATTGGTGCTCCTGCTGAGCCAGCTGATAGTTGTTTTGCATTAGGAATTTGCTTGAAGTTTTATCCAACTCCTAGTAGGGCAATGTCCACTCTCAAATGAAATCAGCAAAACGAGAAAACTATTTTGAGTACCACCAACATCTGAAATGTAAGTTCCTTTAGAAGAAAATGATTATGTGTGCTGTTGAATCCTTGGAACTCAGAGGGAGCATTGTATATGGTTCTGGAAAGTAAAAGAATAAATTGCAAAGAACAATATTATGTAAGGGTAAATATTCTTAGTTTCTTAAGCATGAGAGAAGTTTTCCCTTATCTTGAGTAAGACGTCTGGCAAGAGTTACAAATTACTTGTCAGTTGTGGGTCTGTGAGCTTGTTCTACAACCTAAAGATCCAGGGTGACCTGATTTCTGATCACTTGATCGTGGCCTCATTTCTGGTTGAATAATTATGACACTCCTTTCATTTTATAGCATTAATTGTTATTTGTTATCCAATTTGTTGATGTTGTCATTTCTGGAACAGGATATTGAAAAACCAGGCAATAAGCTATCATATTTTTTGCAAACAGTGTTTTTTTTCACATTTCAATTCTCATATGACTGAGAGTTGATTCCAGTGTTTCTTCCTCCTGACATGAAGTACTGATGGAATGTATAAGGCACTTCTTTACTCTGTATGTCTCATAAGTGGATTTCTCCTTAGTCCTCTCTCTTCATAATACAGCTGCTGAAAACTGCTTTACAATTTATATGCACGTGCAATATTATTTGGGATAAAAATGACTAACTAGTTCTCTTTAGGATATTCAGATAAATTGAGATATACTGTGTTATGTCTATTGCACTAAATATGCTCCAGTATCTGGTAATCTATTACCTGACAAGCTAAAATTACATATCTTGTATTTTCAGTTCTATGTTGAATTTAACTTGCCTTGTCAATGTACTAAATTCTGGCACAACACAGACAATTAAATTTCAGAGATAAAATACTAGAGTTAGGCTTAGATCATTTCATACATTGTCCCACATGGTATTTGTTCTTTCCTTGATCAGATTGTGTACATGAGTAATAATTTGGTTAATTAATAGTAAAAATTATTTTGTGGAGTGATTAGCTTTCTTGCTAGCTTCAGAAGTGGCAGATGATAATGCACATGATATTTAAATAATATTTATTGAAGAAGAGCTTCAAAAGGCATGTAGTTTTGCTTGAATTTCGTGACATCTGCTGCAATTAAAGGCTAAGATTCACTTGCAGAATCAGATGTATATGGGGAAATTACATAAATTGAAAGATGTACACAAAACATGCATTTAAGAACAGTTTGCATATAAAACAGCATGCACTGTATTTTGGAAACAGATGCCAAGGAATCACATTTGATTTCCTTGGAGAATTGAAAATACAGGCCAAATTACAGAGTCAATATTACGAAAAAGAGAAGCGGAAGTATATGAAGATGAGATGTAAGATATGATACTGCCACAAAAACTGTACAGCACACTGAAAGACCCAAATCAGAACAATGTTCCTGGAGCAGATGCAATTCCTCAGAACTACTGATATCTTTGGGAAAGCCAGCCATGACAAAACTACTTCCCCTGGTGTGCAAGATGTATGAGAGCAATGGTTGAGAAGGAAATGAGACAGTGTTAGAGCCTATTCCTGGTGTTGTTCAAACTGTACATTGAGCTAGCAGCAAAGAAAACCAAAGAAAAGTTTGGAAAAGGAATAAAATTTTGGGAAGAAGAAATCAAGACTGTAGGGTTTTCTGATGACACTGTAATTGTGTCAGAAACAGCAAATGACTTGGAAGAGCTGTTGAACAGAATTGACAGTGTCTTGAAAGGAGAATATAACATTAACATCAACAAAATCAAAACAAGTGTAGTGGAATGTAGTCGACTTAAATCAGATGATTCTGAGGGATTTTAGGAAACGGGGAAGTAAAAATTGTAGATGAGTTTTCTTATTTGGGCTGTAATGTAACAAATGATGGACAAAGTAGAAGAGATATAAATTGTAGACTGGCAACTGCAAAAAATGCATTTATGAAGGAGAGATATTTCTTAACATCAAATGAAAATTGTGTTTGCCAGTCTTTTCTGGGGGTATTTCTCTGTAGTGTAGCCTGGTACAGAAGTGAAATATGGATGACAAACAGTTCAGGCAAGAAGACAATAGAAACTTTTGAAATGTGTATGCAACAGTAAGAAGATTAGGTGGTTATAGTACACCACTAATGAGGAAGTACCGAACAGGATAGAGGAGAAAAAATAGATGGCTTAACATGAGTAATATAAGGGATTGGTTGTTAGGACATATTCTGGGGCTTCAAATGATTATATATTTAGTATTGATGTGAAGTTTGGGGACTGAAATTTGTACAGAGAGTACAAGTGATAAAAACAATAACCAATTTCAGATTGATGTATATTGCAATAGGTATTCTGAGATGAAGAGTCTTCCACAGCATAGTGTAGCTGGAGAGTGGCATCAATCCAGCCTATGGCTGAAGGTCACAATGACCACATTATGAGCTCACCTAACACTTAACAGATTGGCCATGTAAGGTGCTACTCTGGTAAACTAGTGTCTTATCTTGCTTACTGAAAAGAGGTCAGCACCAACTGGCAGCTATTTTGCACCTGAGAAGAGATGGCTTGCTTTATCATGTGCAAGTTAAACAGTGTTAATGAAGTTCTTTTACCACAAAATTGTGATTATTGACAGCCAATTTAACCATTCAGCACAAAGATGCAGAGAGGTAATGCCTGAATTTGAGTTTTTTGACTGGGCATATTACCTTCTGGTTTTTTTTTTTTTTTTTTTTTTTTTTTTTTTTCTTTTCAAACATGTCGGAACTGGCTTTAACTTGTTTATTCAGCCTGATGGTGTGTTTTTAAAGCAGAAAGTCAAATGTGAGCTTTCTGCACCATCATAGGCACCCATCTTAGTCATGACCATCATCCAAACTTATGTTTGGTTATCAGTTACTTGTTGTAAGTCAAGAAAGCAGGGATTCTTCTGCTTGCACAACAGAGAATTTGAAACATTGGGTAAGGTTGGGAGTGCTATGTGTACTGAAAGATTGTCAGTGTTGGAGAAGGAAGAGCAGCATCTAATATTGAGCACAACATGCATCAAGCATCAAATCTGAAGCTGCAGTGCTGGTTTCTCTGAAGGACTCCAACACGTGTCTGCTGTCAAGATTCTTGACTACCAGTGATGGTGAACTTTACTTTGTTAACTGTGATGCCATGTGCATTATTCATTGCAGGCAACAGAACAACATGGACAGTGTTTATTTTGGAAATATTCAAACAAACACAAGTAATTTTTTCATATGTACTTAGTAGAAAAACTGTTTATATAACAGTTGTAAATAGGTGTAAGTACTACACGATCAGTGGACTGAACACGACTTAATTCCATATAAGTGTCAAGAACTTGATCATAGTATGTAAGTAACAGTCAACAGGAACCAGTTATGTACGCACAGAGCTGTAGCCATATACATTGAGAACTTAGGCTGAGCGTAGCTTGACTGGCATTAAATAGACTGGGGCCCATGGTGGGCTTTGATGGTGATGAGGCACCCTCCATAGACAGCATAGCACTGCCACACATGCAGCCACCATTTGAAAGTATGCACACATGTCACTGCATTCCTCTCAGGTATGGATATCACAGATTCTTGAGATGTCCATGCTGTCCTCCTCGTCTGTGGGGCTGTGGCTAAGATGGCATGCTGCAACGGGAGTGTATGGTCTCAAGTGCTTCAGGTGTGGAAACATTCTACACCCACCTTCCTGTGTCAAGCCATACAGCAACATTGGCAATGCCGGGCTGTTTCTGTGTTGACTTTGGGTATCAGCTTTGGTGATGGTTCTCATGATGATGATATTGGTATGAGTGGCTGCTTAGGTGCAGGTGACAGAATCACTGATGATGGTGTTGTAAGGAATAGAGAAACTGCTGGTTTGCACAATGAGCATGGATGCAGCTTGCTGTTATCCCAAATTCTGCTGTGTGTAATGCCGATTAGTCAGGTTGCATGAAATAACTGTGCACAGAGCACATTTTACCACTTTGAGGAAAAAAAAGGCAGAATCTGTTGCACAATCAGTTAATGCTATGTTCCTATACAACAATGACAGTGATAAGTTTGAGTGCATTACTGTTTCTTCTGCTTTATATCTGTCTTTTTGACTACAGAGTATATTAGGACCAAAATTTAAAGAAAAGACTGTTTAGTAGCAAAACTATTACAATCGACCTATCAAAATCTAAAAAAATAGGGAAGCATAATTTGTAACATTTTATTGAAAATGGTTTCTAACGAGTTGGAGATATTAATTGATTGCTGTTGTTGAACTCTTGATGCAGACATAACAATAACTCAGGCTTTCAGGAGGACTACAGACAGATTATTGACATAATTCAGGTTCAACCCAGAACAGCCAATGTTACTCTCAATAAAGTAGTTTCTACTGTGCAAAATATTTTAATGAAATTATCTGACAATATAATTTCCAATAGCCCTGTGTCACTTGAGATATATCACAAAAGAAATCTTAAATTTCAGTCATTTGTGTATTGTCAGTTTGCATCAACACATTATATGAATTGCTGTAAATATGCTCAGTATGCAGCAAAATAAACAGAGTAGTGGCCTTGACCATTTCTTACTGAACCTAAATTATGTATAACTAAATCTAGTAATGAATGTTATGTGCCTGAAAGCAATATTTTTTCTTTTGTTGGGTGTGCCTGGCATAGAGAACATATTTATTTTCATTATTGACACATCACTTAACTTTGTAGCATTATTAAAAATTATTGTGAGAACTGTGCTCCAGGAATTATTACAATTTTGGATGTACAGGGGATAGGCAAAATAATGCTAATAGTGGTAGTAATGGGATGATTGTGTCTGATGGTCAACAATGCAAGTAAGGCACATGTCATGTTGGAATGTGTGGGTTCAGTACAGACTAGACAACAATGCAGGTTGTTTGCTATTAGTGCACACTTCGTATTTGCATTCAGAGACTGAGGTCAATGTGCAATGAAAGACATAACAGAGTTCCAAAGAGGGCAGATTGTTGGGGCCTGACAACCTGGAGCATCAATAACCAAGACAGCCAACTTACTGAATGTTTCAAGAGCAACTGTTTCAACAGTTTGTATTAGATTAGATTAAATTTGCTTTCATTCCAATTGATCCATAGTGAGGACGTCCTCCTGGATGTAGAACATGTCAGAGAAACAATAACACATGACAAATATTTACAACTAAAATAAATAAGCTATTGTCTTTTTTTAATGAACACTATATGTAAGTATCATTTTACAACACTCATTTACTAATATCACATTAATGCACTAATTTAAATTTTTTAAAAAAGTTTTATTTTTTTTAGTTTATGAGGTAATTAACATATAATAGAACTACTACAATACTTATTTACAATGATCAAATTACTGCACTGAAATGATGCAGAAGTTATATATAGATATACAAATGCACACACAAAATCAGTTGGTTCTACTGGCAATGACAGTCATGACAGCCTACAGCAAATATGGAAAGACATTCTGTAAATATAATAGTGGGCACAAATCAAAACTAAATGAGGGAGATTGTTGTATGCTAACATGAATTTTGTCAAAACACCACAAAACTACAGTAGCTAAACTGACTGCATACCTCAATAGCCATCTTTGAGACCCTGTATCTATCAACACTGTCCACTGAGAACTCCATAAAGTGGATATTCATGGAGAAGGAGCTATACCAAAACCATTAGTGATGGCAACAAACACAAAAAAAGTGTAAAACATGGTGTCAATAGCATAAATCCTGGATGGCTGACCAGTGGAAATGTGGTGTGACGAGTCAACGTTTTCTTTATTTTCAACATCAGGCTGGGTTTACCTCTGGAGAATACCAAAGGAAGCCTACAATGCTGATAGCATGATTCCAATGATTAAGTATGGAGGTGGGGGAATGATGATGTGGGCAGCCATGTCATGGCACACTGCTGTTCCTATCACTACTCTCAAAGTCTGTGTTACAGCCAATGATTATGTGAACATTTTTGGTGATCAGGTGCATGCCATGATTCAAATGTTTTTCCCCAGCAGTAATGCCATATTTCATTACAATAATGCATTGATTCACATAACCAGGACAGTACAATCATGGTATGAGCAGCATGCAACTGAACTGCAACAGCTTCCCTGGTCAGCACATACCCTGGACCTGAACATTATTGAACTCTTGTGGGCAGTATTGGAGTGCAGACTTTGAAGCAGATTTCCACCTCCCTCGTCATTACAGCAGTTAGAAGAGTTTCTGATCAAAGACTAGCGTAACATTTCACTGAGACCATTAAATCATTATTTCCAGTATTCCAAGAAGAACTGCATCTGTATTACAGAGAAATGAGGGTCCTATCCATTAGTATTAATCCATTCCCAAGTAAGTACACATGTTCACATTATTTCGCCTATCCCTCTACATATAAAAATATTTCATTTCAATAAATTAAAGTCATGATTGAAAGAAATCATCGCTAATGTAACATCAAACATTGCCTTGATTTACTATCCTCTGCTAGTCTGCTAGTTATCTTAAAAGAAACACTCGTGCAACAATTTAGCTGTTGATACTATCTGTCTCTTATTCAAAACATTAATAATATGTGACCAATTCTGTATGGGTTGGGCACTTCAAATTTGTTTGTGTCACTCTGGATATTAGCACTACATTGTGCTATGCTCTCTTTTCATGGTCAGTCGTGTGCTACGCGGGAAGGGCTGTACAAACTGCTTCGTAAGTGATTCTTTGTGTGACAGAA
The DNA here is from genome assembly GCF_023897955.1 of Schistocerca gregaria. Classification (NCBI taxonomy): domain Eukaryota; kingdom Metazoa; phylum Arthropoda; class Insecta; order Orthoptera; family Acrididae; genus Schistocerca; species Schistocerca gregaria. Next base: position 421,513,521 of record NC_064931.1, read on the forward strand.
ATTTGTAACTTCAACAATTAAAAAATACTTTCAGTGTATCCTAACAGTTAAAATTTTGATAGTGCATTCCCTTTATTGTATTCTTCCTAAATAAAAAATGTAACACAGTGTTTCTGATTGGACTACTCCCTTATCAGTGTGTTCACAAGGTAGCACTATACTTTGATGGTGAGACCCTTTTAGAGGCAACTAAAGAACATCTTAGGCCAATACAAGGATTTAAGAAAACTATGAAACCACCCTGAGAAATGTAGGTCTGGACATGAACACAGATGCTAGACAACTCTCCAGGCTGTACTGTTGTATTTGATCATGAACAGTGGATCTGTAATGTGTTCAATATCTCTGAAGTGCCAGTTGTGGTCCGAACAGTGTTCTATGGGGTTGTGAGTGCATTATGTCAGAGTTTAGTAAAGCTGAAGATAGCCAAATTCCTGGAGCATGTATGCTGGGTGCTTCTATTTTCAAGAGGGCTGAAGTGTTTTGTATTTCAAGAGATACTGTATCAAAGACTTATAACACATACAGGTAAATTAGAAAACATGACTCACTAAGTCACAAACTGTATAAAAAATGGTGTTTAGTGACTGCTGCTGATGGTTATTGAATAGAACAGTGATGAAAAATAAGAGAACAACAGCTGCAAACATTACTGCAGAACTGAGTGTCATATTTGCGAGTACTGTCAGCACCCATACAACTTGACTAGACAAGTAAGGAGGGAATTACAGGGCAAGCCAAAATTCCTAACCCAATCATCAAAGACACATTTGTCCATAACAGAACCCCTTTACATTAATTGATAACTATATCTTCTACCCCAAATAAGGTCTGCTATACTATATTGACACAATTCTAAGTATGTTTAAACTTCTTTCATTTCTTCAACAATTTTCTTTCTATGCTATTCTTTTATTAGACATCAAATTCTTTGGCCATAGATATAATCTCAAGTTCATGTGTTCATCATGTTCAAATAATGTGGAAGTGCTCATGCTAAAGTGCTCCGTATTATTTAATGGCTTTTCGGTAGGATTTGCAATCTCTTGCACATGTACAAGAGAGTTTTTGTGATTATGATGGGAGTTGGTTGCATTTATGGGTGTATGGTGGACTATCTTACATAGAAAAGTACAGTGAAGTGCAAAAATTGAATTTGAGTGCTGTAAATTAGATATAGGATAAATTCTGTTTCCATCTTCTTTGGTGATTAGATTAGATTAGATTAGATTAATACTTGTTCCATAGATCATGAATACGACACTTCGTAATGATGTGGAACGTGTCAGGTTAATAAAAGATGTCTGTACAAGAAATTACATTACACAAAATATTGCATGACACTAATGATCAAGGTTTTTTTTTTTTTTTTTTTTTTTTTTTTTTTTTTACTTACTTTATATCTAAGGCTAATATCTGAGGCTAATGAAAGATCAGTTTAAAATTGTTGATGTATTAATAGGGCACAACTTAATATTGTAATATTTGTGAAACTACAGATTTCTGTTGTATGCTGAAAGAAGATGTTTTCACTTACACATCCTCTATGGGTGAGGACTTTGGTCTTCATTTTATCCTCTTGCTTGAAAAAAACTCATTGTTCAATTTTCGATCTATTCCCTTGTACATGTGTCCCATCCTTATAATGTCATTAGAGTCCTGATCATGTCATCCATTCCACTTTGGTTCTTGTTCAGTTTGTTATATTTCCTGTATTTCACAGTATTTTCCTACATGTATCTCTCCAGTGGTTGCTGACCCATCCTCAGTTTTAGAATGTTTTCCATTAAATTCTCATATCTTACTGCTATAATTCAAAACTCAGAATATACTATTTGCTTTTGGGGCATGTCATAAACATTATTTTGATACTGTTTAGTTTATAAAAGTCACTTCATGATTTTATACTATTCCATCTTCTTACTTCTTTTACTGTGTAGCAAGTCATTGTCTTCAGTTGCAGCAAATTAGCCTATTTTTTGCACTGTTCATTAATTTTATTTTCTTCTTAATTTATTATATGTTATTTTAGTTTAGTAATAGTTCTGCAACTACTACTTTCAAATTTACTCTATTATATTCATGTACTAGATGTTGAAATTCACTGGTAAAACGAAAGTAATTAAATGCACTCCTCTAATATTTATTTCCTATTCATCTTCAAAGTGTAACCCTTTTGCTGCTGCGGACATGTATACACATCTTGCTCCACTGGCCCCCAGGGTGCTGCAGACATGTATACTGTTTTCCTACAGTGCTATTGACATCTGTATGTGTTCCGAGCAGCTGACCTCTCACTGTTGCAATGTGTAAACTAAAATCTACCTTGCTCAAAGTACATCTACATCTACAGCTACATCTACATGCCTACTCTGCAATTCACATTTAAGTGCTTGGCAGAGGGTTCATCAAACCACATTCATACTATCTCTCTACCATTCCACTCCCTAACAGCGCACAGGGAAAACGAACACCAAAACCTTTCTGTTCGAGCTCTGATTTCTCATATTTTATTTTGATGATTATTCCTACCTATGTAGGTTCGGCTCAACAAAATATTTTCGCATTCGGAAGAGAAAGTTGGTGACTGAAATTTCGTAAAAATATCTCGCCGCGACTAAAAAAGTCTTTGCTGTAATGACTTCCATCCCAATTCGCGTATCATATCTGCCACACTCTCTCTCCTATTATGTGATAATACAAAATGAGCTGCCATTTTTTGCACCCATTCGATGTCCTCCGTCACTCCCACTTGGTAAGGATCCCGCACCGCGTACCAATATTCTAGCAGAGGACGAACGAGTGTAGTGTAAGCTGTCTCTTTAATAGACTTGTTGCATCTTCTAAGTGTCCTGCCAATGAAACGCAACCTTTGGCTCACCTTCCCCACAATATTATCTATGTGGTCTTTCCAACTGAATTTGTTCGTAATTTTAACACCCAGGTACTTAGTTGAATTGACAGCCTTGAGAATTGTACTATTTATCGAGTAATCGAATTCCAACGGATTTCTTTTGGAACTCATGTGGATCACCTCACACTTTTCGTTATTTAGCGTCAACTGCCACCTGCCACACCATACAGCAATCTTTTCTAAATGGCTTTGCAACTGATACTGGTCTTCGGATAACCTTACTAGACGGTAAATTACAGCATCATCTGTGAACAACCTAAGAGAACTGCTCAGATTGTCACCCAGGTCATTTATACAGATCAGGAACAGCAGAGGTCCCAGGATGCTTCCCTGGGAAATACTTGATATCACTTCAGTTTTACTCGATGATTTGCCATCTATTTCTACAAACTGTGACCTTCCCGACAGGAAATCATGAACCCAGTCGCACAACTGAGACGATACCCCATAGGCTCGCAGCTTGATTAGAAGTTGCTTGTGAGGAACGGTGTCAAAAGCTTTCCGGAAATCTAGAAATACGGAATCAACTTGAGATCCCCTGTCGATAGCGGCCATTACTTCATGCGAATAAAGAGCTAGCTGTGTTGCACAAGAACGATGTTTTCTGAAACCGTGCTGATTATGTATCAATAGATCATTTCCTTCGAGGTGATTCATAATGTTTGAATACAGTATATGCTCCAAAACCCTACTGCAAACCAACATAGATTAGATTAGATTAGATTAGATTAATACTTGTTCCATAGATCATGAATACGACACTTCGTAATGATGTGGAACATGTCAGGTTAATGAAAGATGTCTGTACAAGATATTACATTACACAAAATATTGCATGACACTAATGCTTAAGTTAGTTTTTTTCCCTCCCTTAAATTATATCTAAAAATTCAGCCAATGAGTAGAAGGAGTTGTCATTTAGAAATTCTTATAATTTATTTTTAAATGTTGGTTGACTATCTGTCAGGCTTTTGATGCTGTTTGGTAGGTGACCAAAGACTTTTGTGGCAGCATAATTTACCCTCTTCTGTGCCAAAGTCAGATTTAACCCTGCATAGTGAAGATCATCCTTTCTCCTGGTGTTATAGGTATGCACACTGCTATTACTTTTGAATTGGGTTGGATTATTATCAACAAATTTCATAAGGGAATATATATACTGTGAGGTTACTGTGAGGATCCCTAGATCCTTAAATAGATGTCTGCAAGATGACCGTGGTTGGGCTCCAGCAATTATTCTGATTACACGTTTTTGAGCAATGAATACTTTTCTACTCAACGATGAATTACCCCAGAATATGATACCATACGAAAGCAGTGAATGAAAGTAGGCATAGTAAGCTAATTTATTGAGATTCTTATCACCAAAATTTGCAATAACCCTAATAGCATACGTAGCCGAACTCAGACGTTTCAGCAGACCATCAATGTGTTGCTTCCAGTTTAACCTCTCATCAATGGACACACCTAAAAATTTTGAAAACTCTGTCTTAGCTACAGACTTCTGTTCAAAGACTATATTTATTACTGGAGTTATGCCATTTACTGTACGGAACTGTAAATACTGTGTTTTATCAAAATTTAAAGAGAGTCTGTTTGCTGAGAACCACTTAATAATTTTGTGAAAAACATCATTTACAATTACATCACTTAGTTCTTGGTTTTTGGATGTTATTACTATACTTGTATCATCAGCAAAAAGAACTAACTTTGCATCTTCATCAATATGGAATGGTAAGTCATTAATGTATATCAAGAACGGTAAAGGACCTAAGACCGAACCCTGTGGGACCCCGTGCTTGATAGCCCCCCCCCCCCCCCCAGTTTGAGGAATCAGATGTTGTATTAACATTACATGAACCACTTATTTCAACTTTCTGGATTCTTCCAGTTAAGTATGAATTAAACCATTTGTGCACTGCCCCCCTCAAACCATAATGATTTAGTTTATCTAAAAGAATTCCATGATTTACACAGTCAAAGGCCTTTGAGAGATCACAAAAAATACCAATGGGTGATGTCCAGTTATTCAGAGCATTTAATATTTGATCAGTGAAAGCGTATATAGCATTTTCTGTTGGAAAGCCTTTCTGAAAACCAAACTGACATTTTGTTAGTACTTTTAGTATTTTTACATATATGGGAGGCTACTCTTGAATACATTACATTTGTTAGTACTTTTAGTATTTTTACATATATGGGAGGCTACTCTTGAATACATTACTTTCTCAAAAATTTTTGGTAGAGCTGTCAGAAGAGAGATTGGGCGATAGTTGTTGACATCCGACGTATCCCCCTTTTTATGCAATGGTTTTACAGTGGCATATTTCAGTCTATTGGGGACAACACCCTGCTCCAAAGAGGTATTACATACGTGGCTGAGAATCCTACTTATCTGTGGGGAACAAGCTTTAAGTATCTTGCTGGAAATGCCATCAATTACGTAAGAGCTTTTACTTTTCAGTGAGTTTATTATTTTACTGATTTCAGAGGGAGAGGTTCGTGGAAATACAGTTGTTTCAAACTGCACAGGTATGGCCTCTTCTATTAGAAGCCTTGCCTCTTCTAGTGAAGATCTAGATCCTACTTTCTCCACAACATTTAAAAAATGATTATTGAAAATATTTCCAATTTCAGATTGTTTGTTATTACACTTGTCATTCAGTTTTATGGCACTAATGTCTTTCTGTGCTCTTGGTTGCCCTGTTTCCCTTTCAATAATATTCCAAATTGCTTTAATTTTATTATCAGAGTTACTGATCTCAGACATGATACACATGCTTCTGGACTTTTTAATAAATTTTCTTAGTACCGCACAAAAGTTTTTATAATATTGAACAATTTTGGGGTCAGTACTCCCTCTTGCTGTTAGATACAGTTCTCTTTTATGGTTGCAAGATATTCTTATTCCTTTAGTTAGCCAAGGTTTTTTTTATGTTTTCTTGGAATTATGTTTCACTGTTTTCTTGGGAAAACAATTTTCAAATACCCTAAAAAATGTATCTGAAATAAGTTATATTTCAAGTTTGCATCTGGTTCCATAAACAATTCATCCCAGTCTAGCTCCTTTAGTCTTTCCCTAAAGTTTGCAGTATTTATATTGTTAATTGAATGCACTGCTTTGAAAATCTGATTTGATATACTGCATGGAGCTATGCCATGTACTGTAACTAGCTGTGCACCATGATCTGAAAGACCATTCTCAACAGGATAAGCATTTATGTCCTTAAACTTATCTTGGTCTATAAAAAAGTTATCTATCAATGTCCTGCTGTTCTTTGTTATCCGAGTAGGAAAATCAATGACGGAGCTCAAATTGAAAGAACTGAGTAATACTACAAGGTCATTCTTCCTATCACACTCTTTCAGGGAATCAACATTGAAATCCCCACAAATGATAATTTGCTTCCCTCTGTCTGACAAATAGCACAACAAAGCATCCAATTTTTCTAGAAATAGGGGGGACCTATACACTGTTACAATTATGAAAGTGCCATCATTTAGTTTTAGTTCAGTGGCACATGCTTCCATATGTTGCTCTACACAAAATTTTTTAGTTTCTAAATGTTTTGCACTGTGGAAGCTTTTGACGTAATGGCAACTCCTCCTCTCATCATATTATCTCTACTTACAAGTGCAGCTAATTTGTACCCATTGATGCTAACCTTTTGCATATCAGTGACAATGTTACGCTCAGACAGGCATAGTACATCTATTACATTCTCAGTTTCTATATCTTCTAAACAAAGCAGAAGCTCATCAATTTTCTTCCTCAATCCCCCAATATTTCGATGAAATATACTAACATTTTTCATTTTACTTTTGTGAGTATCTTGAACTTTTTTAACATCTTTAGTACTTGCCTGGCTGAGTTTCCCACTGGACACTGATCTCACAGTAAAAAAGAGTTACCACCATGAGATGTAGTTCCTCCCCCCCTTTAAATTTCCTGCTATCAGCCCAGCCAGTTTACACTTCCCCTTCTTGTTGAGGTGTAGGCCATGTCTAGTATAGTCCCACCTACAGAGTGAATCAACAGGAACCACACCAATGTGTGACCCCGCATCAGATCCAAGTAGCCGTTCCAACTCCAAATTAACTCTCCTGACAGAAGAGCTCAAATGAGGCCAGTCGTGGCACTCCAGAACCGACACAAACCCAACACTGGTATGACTCGATGCTGATGTAATATTTGCCAGGTCACACTCTATGCTGTACCCCGGATCTCTGTCAATACTGTTGCCCGGCCCACCCACAATAACCACGGTATCTTCCTTAAAAAAGCCTCTACATAGTGAACCTAAATCCTCTGTAACTTGCCCCAGTCCAGCACTAGGTTTGAAAAAACTTGTGACCTGGTATTCTGACCCTAATTCATCCTGCAGAAGTTGGCCCACACCCCTACCATGCGAACTACCTAGCAACAAGACTTTCTTTCTCTTTGCACACTTCCCTACCTTCTTTTTCAATTTGCTGCTGAAAGCTTGTTGAGCCCTGTCTACATCTACTTCTGTGAGAGGCTCATCAGTTTCCGACTGAGGCAACAGGTCAAACCTATTTTGTACATTAATAACAAAGCTGTTAGAAGAATTTCTTGGCCTGTTCCTTATGCCTGTTGCCACTTCCCACCCCTGTTTACCCTTCTCCCCCCCTTAACCTGCACAGTTCTCGTCTAGCCTCATCTAACTCAGCCTGAAGGGCAGCAATTTTCCCCTCCTGTTCCACAATCTTTTCATCTCTACTGCATAGCCTACAGAACCACTGATGAGTCTCGCTCATTTTCCCAATTCCCACGCCACTACAATCTCCCCAATGAAAAAAGTTACTACATCCATCACACCAGACCCCGGAGCTAACAATTCTACAGCACGTCAGGCTTTTTACACTCATGGTACAAATCGATTTTAGTGACAGAAAGGCAATTAAGTTACCGGAAAACAATGAAAATATGTGTACAAAAAATTAGGCCTACTTGCGACAATGTAAACAATGGTTCAGAAGTTTCTTACTGGAAATTATTTAAGAGATGACGATACTCTACAGATATAAAGGGGCAGCAAACGTATTTGGTACACTAAACTATCAGTAAATACATTTAAAATTGTGGTATGAAGTTTAATCTGAAAGCTCAAAAGTTCGGCCTGGCTGCGATTTGTAAACAAAACGAACTTTGCTTGATTACTGTGAAAATAGGCGAGTAAGACAAAAACTTTTAATGGTACGCTTGAAGAGCACTATAATTAACGTAATAAATTAGTTTAAAGTGTTAGAAACAGTTTATTACTACTAAAATTACTTATCTTGTACGGGAGCTGTGACTCAAACGTCCGTATAGCAGGCGCAGGCGCAGGCGCACGGCTACATGATATAGGTCTGTAGTCACCCTTTTTAAACACTGGTGGGACCTGCTCAATTTTCCAATCTGTGGCTACAGATCTATCGGTGAGCGAGCTGTTGTATATGTGTGCTAAGTAGGGAGCTATTGTATCAGCGTAATCTGAAAGGAACCTAATTGGTATACAATCTGGACCTGAAGACTTGTCCGTATCAAGCGATTTGAGTTGCTTTGCAACTCCTAAGGTATCTACTTCTAAGAAACTCATGCTAGCAGCTGTTCGTGTTTCAAATTCTGGAATATTTTATTCATCTTCCCTGGTGAAGGAATTTTGGAAAACTGTGTTCAATAACTCCGCTTTAGCGGCACAGTCATCGGTAACAGTACCATCGGCACTGCGCAGTGTAAGTACTGACTGCGTCTTGCCGCTTGTGTACTTTACATACGACCAGAATTTCTTCGGATTTTCTACCAAATTTCGTGACAATGTTTCATTGTGGAACCTATTAAAGGCATCTCGCATTGAAGTCCGTGCCAAATTTCTCGCATCTGTAAACTTTAGCCAATCTTTGGGATTTCGCATTCTTCTGAACTTCGCATGCTTTTTCCGTTTCCTCTGCAACAGCGTTCGGACCTGTTTTGTGTACCACGGGGGATCCGTTCCACCTCTTACCAGTTTATGAGGCATGAATCTCTCAATTGCTGTTGCTACTATATCTTTGCATTTGAGCCACATCCAGTCTACATTTGCTTAGTCAGTTCGGAAGGAATGGAGATTGTCTCTTAGGAAGGCTTCTAGTGTCACTTTATCCACTTTTTTAAATAAAATTATTTTGCGGTTGTTTCTGGTGGATTTGGAAGAAACGGTATTGAGCTTGTGATCACTAATCCCTGTATCAGTCATGATGCTCTCTATCAGCTCTGGATTGTTTGTGGCTAAGAGGTCAAGTATGTTTTCGCAACCATTTACAATTCGCGTGGGTTCGTGGACTATCTGCTCGAAATAATTTTTGGAGAAAGCATTTAGGACAATCTCGGAAGATGTCTTCTGCCTACCACCGGTTATGAAAAAGTATTTTTGCCAACATATCAAGGGAAGGTTGAAGTCCCACCAACTATAATGTATGAGAGGGGTATTTATTTGTTACGAGACTCAGATTTTCTCTGAACTGTTCCGCAACTATATCATCGGAGTCTGGGGGTCAGTAGAAGGAGCCAATTATCAACTTAGTTCAGCTGTTAAGTATAACCTCCACCCATACCAATTTGCATGGAGTATGTACTTCTACTTCACTACAAGATAAACCACTACTGACAGACACAAACACTCCACGACCAATTCTGCCTAATCTATCTTTCCTGAACATCGTCTGAGACTTCGTAAAAATTTCTGCAGAACTTATTTCAGGCTTTAGCCAGCTTTCTGTTCCTATAACGATTTCAGCTTCTGTGCTTTCAATTTGTTTTGACCTATGCAGACTCTTTAAAATATCATCCATTGTTTTACTTTATTTGCTGCAACACATTAACTATGGCTTATAATGAAAATAAATTCAGTTCCTTATCAAGTGAAGTTATCAGACTGGAAGATGTGCAAAAATATTTTTTTTTTTTTTTTTTTTTTTTTTTTTTCTTTGCAGTAGTTTTCTTAAAACTGGATGATCAGTGTTTCATAATGGCTGAAATGCCGTTCTTCAGCACAGGTGTCAGCATCTGGCAAGCAGTACAGCCACAGCAAACCCACACTTAGTAAAGAATGCAGAGACCATGTCAGTAGCAGTGGAAGTGTTAATTGTCTAAAAACTTTTTTCGGCGGAAATGGGAATACTTTTACTGATAGGGATTTTACTTGCCTAACTGCTCATTTATTGCTAAATTTCTCAGTATCTCTTGCTGAGTGATGAGAATTCACATCCCATATTTATATGGTGTAACAAAAATGTTGGACATAACTTTCAAGATATAATACACATAAATAGAAAAACTAAATATTTTATTTCAACATGGTGCAGAAAAATCTTTCTTTTACATTTTCTACACCTCTTCCTATTTTCTTTTATGTTCCAGTCACAAATGGTGCAAGGGAAAGTGTGTGTCAATGAGAGATACACAAATGTGGCTTTCAAGTGTTCCATACCATTGCAGGGACTTCCACACTATTGGCAGAAAGTAAGTCTGCATCTTTCATCAGAATTAAATAGACAACAACTTTTAAAGAACACTGTGAATGATATTCTAGTAAATTCAACACCGGAGATCACGTAGGCCAGTGATGTTATACTGCTGCATCTGCATCTACTTCTACATCTATACTCTGCAAGCGTCTTCACAGTCTGTGTTGAAAATTAAATCTATTATTACTATTATTTTGTCCTTTCCTTGTTCTATTCACAAGTAGTATGTGGGAAGAATGAATGTCAATAATCTTCTATATGTGCTCTAATTTCTGTGATTCATTCAGCATTGTCATTTTGCAATACGTATGTGGGAGAAAGTAATAAGTTGTCCATTTCTTTTTTGGACATACAATCTTAAATTTCACCAGTTACCCTCTGCATGATACACTAAATCTCTTTTGTAATATTTGTCACTCTTAAGCATCTCCTTGAAGCTCTTTTGCTTATTAAATGATCTTGTGGTGAAATAACTGCAATTCAGACAAGCTTCTCTCTCTCTCTCTCTCTCTCTCTCTCTCTCTCTCTCTCTCTTTCTCCCCCCCCCCCCCCCCCTCTCTCTATCTCTCTCGTTGTCTCTCTGTCTCTCACTTCTTTTAATACTTCTCGGTAAATGTCCCACTCTGATGAACAAACTGTCTCCCGTGGCTTCTAGCAAATGATGTGGTCAGTCAATAATGGATCTTTTTGTCTACTTGCACAGATTATTCTACGGTTATTTAGGTACAGGAGCAACTGCCAGTCCCTGCACCAATCCTCAAACCTCTGCAGGTCTTTCTGCAATTTTCTGCAGTCATCTGGCATTGTAAACTTCCTGAAGATAACATTGTCTGCAAGATGCCTCACACACCTTCTGATGTATACTACAAGATCAGTTGTGTATATTCTAAAAGTAAATGCCTGTTAACACATCTTTGTTGTACTTCAAAAACTAACTTTTTATTTCTGTGTTTCATTCCATTAAGAATAGTATTTTGAGTTCTGTCTCTCAGAAAGTCCCTACTCCAGTCATGATTCTGGTCTCATATTTCGTATTATCTTACTTTGTTCCCTAGATGACATTGCAGAGGTGTAATGAATCCCTTCTGGAAGTCAAGGAAGACAGTAACTACATCAGTGCCTTTGTCTGTGGTGCTCTGGATTTCATGGGCAAACAGAAAAGGGCTGTGTTCTCAAGATCTTTTCTTAAGGAACCTATGTCAGTATTTACAGAAGATATTCTCATTTTCGAGAAATGTCATAGGGCATGTCCCAGAACACATTTCATAATCCTGCAACAAATTGGTGTCTGCAATGTACACCTGTCATTTTGTGTATCAGTTCAATGACCCCTCTGGGAAGTCGGAAAGACCTGAGAATTTTTCAAACCCCTTGGTGCCCTTCATTGTTATAGTCAGTTAAAATATTCTGTTAATAGAAGGGAGAAAGTTGTCATGAGAATCTGATATGTGTCTCATCTGGTCCTAATGCCTGCTAATGTTGAGCAATTTCAGTTGATTTACTATTTTGTCATCACTTATCTGAGTGTCTGCCATTTGAACATCTGCGCAATAATTAGAAGGAGGAATCATATTACAATATTCAAAGGTGAAACAATTCTGGAATATTAAGTGAGAGAAGAGATGACTTCAGAATGTCTACTGACTTTACAAAATGCCACTTTTTAGAATTTTATGCGGTTTTCTTGGAAAACTTTTACTTTTGCCATATTTCACACCCTGGCTCACTACATACTTGTCAAGGCAAACTGTATGACACTTATGAATTTATTCTATTTTTTTGCCTAGAATATTAGTCCTCATATATGAATATTTGATGTTAACTACTTACCTACTTTACAATTTGTTCCTATTACAATTTGTTAAGCAAATATGTATTCCTACCCTCTGTAACATTTCTTGTAACATCCTTTACATTAACAGATCTGAGATGCTTGTGTCTGTTACTTACTTGGAGTTATAAGACACCAAATTACATGTGAGGTCTCACAAGGTTCCATTTTAGGGCAGTTACTTTTTCTTGTGTATATCAATGACTTTTCATCAGTAACGTTACCAGATGCCAAGTTTGTTTGGTTTGCCGATGATACGAAGATTGCAATAAATAGAAAAACAAGTGTAGTCTTAGAAAGATCGGCTAATAAAATATTTGTGGGCGTTAATCACTGTTTCCTATCCAATTCATTGTCACTAAACATTGAAAAAACACACTACATGCAGTTCAGAACTCGTAAGGGGTCTCCCACGATTATATGTCTAACATACGATGACAAGCAGATAGAAGAAGTGGACAGTGTTAAAGTCTTGGGATTACAGCTTGATAATAAATTCAACTGGGAGGAGCACACCACAGAACTGCTGAAATGTCTTAACAAATCTCTATTTGCCATTCAAATTGTGTCAGACATAGGGGATATAAAAATGAAAAAGGTAACATATTATGCTTACTTTCATTTCATAATGTCATATGGGATTATTTTTTGGAGTAATTCATCAAGCCAAGCTAAGGTTTTCCAATCACAAGAAAGTGCAGTAAGAGTCATATGTGGTGTGAACTTAAGAACATCATGCAGAAGCCTGTTTAGGGAACTAGGGGTACTAACTACTGCTTCCCAATATATTTATTCCTTAATGAAATTCGTCATTAAAAATATATCACTTTTTCAAACAAACAGCACAATTCATAGCTCTTAAAGGCACTTACTCTTGCAAAAAAATGTGTTCATTATTCGGGGACGAGGAACACACATTTTCAATAACTTGCATAAAAGTCGTAACAACCAGTGAAATTCAGTTCAATAGAAGCCTAAAGGATTTATTGGTGGCCAACTCCTTCTACTCCACTGATAAATTACTCAGCAGAACCAACTGATTTGTATATATATTCTGCCCCATTTCAGTGCAGTAATTGGTTCATTATAAATAAGTATTGTAGTAGTTCTATTACATGTTTATTACCTTATAAATAAATAAAAAACTTTTTTATTTTAAATTCAGTATATTAGTGTTTCTAAAATGTGTCTTTCATATAGTGTTCACTAGAAAAAATTACGATCATTCCACTTGGAACCTGTGGAAGGTACATTAGCTTATTTGCTACAGTTGTAAATATTTGTCATGTATTATTGTTTTTTCAGCATATTCTGCATCCTCGAGGATCTCCTCACTATTGATCAATTGGACAACCTCTCTCTCTTGCACTGGTGTTGAGTGCATGGGCCTCCCACACTATAGCTCTAAAATTCAGGGTCCCCCATCCCCTATTACAGTATCAAGTTAGGGAAACATATGATATTCCCCAAGTTTTCTCTGTAATTTTCTTACATTTTGACTCCTGAGGCAGATGGTCTATTAGAGCATCAAATTACCATGTTAGCCCCATCTGTGTTGCTTATCAATAGGTGGTTATTTCCGTTTTGGATTCTGTTATAACATCACAATTATTATAGAGTACTTTCCAGGAATCAGTGTTGGCATCTAGCCTATCATTTTGATATACACTCCTGGAAATTGAAATAAGAACACCGTGAATTCATTGTCCCAGGAATGGGAAACTTTATTGACACATTCCTGGGGTCAGATACATCACACGATCACACTGACAGAACCACAGGCACATAGATACAGGCAACAGAGCATGCACAATGTCGGCACTAGTACAGTGTATATCCACCTTTCGCAGCAATGCAGGCTGCTATTCTCCCATGGAGACAATCGTAGAGATGCTGGATGTAGTCCTGTGGAACGGCTTGCCATGCCATTTCCACCTGGAGCCTCAGTTGGACCAGCGTTCGTGCTGGACGTGCAGACCGCGTGAGACGATGCTTCATCCAGTCCAAAACATGCTCAATGGGGGACAGATCCGGAGATCTTGTTGGCCAGGGTAGTTGACTTACACCTTCTAGAGCACGTTGGGTGGCACGGGATACATGCAGACGTGCATTGTCCTGTTGGAACAGCAAGTTCCCTTGCCAGTCTAGGAATGGTAGAACGATGGGTTCGATGACGGAATGGATGTACCGTGCACTATTCAGTGTCGCCTCGATGATCACCAGAGGTGTATGGCTAGTGTAGGAGATCGTTCCCCACACCGTGATGCCGGGTGTTGGCCCTGTGTGCCTCAGTCGTATGCAGTCCTGATTGTGGCGCTCATCTGCATGGCGCCAAACACGCATACGACCATCATTGGCACCAAGGCAGAAGCGACTCTCATCGCTGAAGATGACATTCGTCATCTCCATTCGTCCCTCCATTCACGCCTGTCGCGACACCACTGGAGGCGGGCTGCACGATGTTGGGGCGTGAACGGAAGACGGCCTAACAGTGTGCGGTACCGTCGCCCAGCTTCATGGAGACGGTTCCGAATGGTCCTCGCCGATATCCCAGGAGCAATAGTGTCCCTAATTTGCTGGGATGTGGCGGTGCGGTCCCCTACGTCACTGCGTAGGATCCTACGGTCTTGGCGTGCATCCGTGCGTCGCTACGGTCCGGTCCCAGGTCGACGGGCACGTGCACTTTCCGCCGACCACTGGCCACAAGATCGATGTACTGTGGAGACCTCACGCCCCACGTGTTGAGCAATTCGGCGGTACGTCCACCCAGTCTCCCGCATGCCCACTATACGCCCTCGCTCAAAGTCCGTCAACTGCACATACGGTTCACGTCCATGCTGTCGCGGCATGCTACCAGTGTTAAAGACTGTGATGGATCTCCGTATGCCACGGCAAACTGGCTGACACTGACGGCGGCAGTGCACAAATGCTGCGCAACTAGCGCCATTCGACAGCCAACACCGCGGTTCCTGGTGTGTCCGCTGTGCCGTGCGTGTGATCATTGCTTGTACAGCCCTCTCGCAGTGTCCAGAGCAAGTATGGTGGGTCTGACACAACGGTGTCAATGTGTTCTTTTTTCCATTTCCAGGAGTGTATATTCCAACCTGAACTTGTTATTATTCATTTCTGATTTCAGCCAGCTTTCTGTCCCTAATACTATGGGGATATCATTCCCTGTAATAAGCTATACCAATTCTTGGACATTACCATGGATATTCTTGCAGTTTACTAATATCATATCAATATTTTCTCTTTCTGATCTGCAAGGACAAAAATTCTCCTATCAAAGAAACAAAGCTGATCTCTATCTTCAGTAACTCATTGTCCTTAAGAAGGGCTTTCTTCAACCTAAAAAAAAGCCCATTTTGCAGGCCACACATACTCTGATACCCTAGTATATACTTCCAGTACATATCTCCCTGTGACCTTATCTGCTATTTAGAAATTAATTGGAAACAACACTGAAATTAGGAAGAGCTACATCATGCGTAATGGACATGTTTCAACAGTGAAAATAAGCATGTGTTGTAGCAGATCAGAATATTGTCTGACAAAGAATTTTAAATTCTTCCACTGAGGCAGAATGAAAGAATATAAGTCTCTAACAAATTGCCACAAATAAAGATCACATAAACAGTTACTGAAAATCTTTGGTGCCATTATGTTTCAGTAACAGTATGAAGAGTCATATCAGCCAATATATTCAGATTGTGAATATTTATGAGCTAATCTTGTTAAAATGATGCCTCTCCTGTAAACACTAGAGTTGCACTTAAGCAAGGGATGACACATTGTTAACTAGCACAAGTCCAGTGCAGGTAAAATGGCTGCTTATTGGTCCTTGCACACACTGTAAGTGGTATGGTTTCAGCAGGCTATCATTTAATACTCACTAGAAAGCCACATGCTGTAGCTACTTGTCTGGTCCTGATACAAGAGTCATCATCATTGCATGAAATACTGTCTCCTCAGAATGTAGAGCCTCTCCCATCTAACCCTACCCCAGCCACAAGCAGCTGGCTTAGCAGTCTCATATTTATTAAGATGACAATCAGTTGCTTCAAATGCGTGCACAACACAAAGCTGAATTTAATCATGATTACAGAGGAGAAAGTGAGACAGCACTGAGGAAGGATCATATGTATCTTGTTGTCGTTCATCAGTTCCTTCAATCATTTCGTTAAATATCACAGATAAAAAAGTACATATAGAAAATAAAATAAAAAGTAAAAATCAAAAAATATTCAGAAATTCTTCCTCTTGACAGAAACTCAGTGAAAACATCATATTTTCCTTAGAACACACATGTTTAATTTGTAATTCTGTACTTTTGAAACCATGTAGTTGTGGAATCACATTTTCATTTATCAGTATGAGCAACAGTAATTGAAATGAAATGAAATGTTTGAACAACAGGCTGTAGACTCATCTCCCTGGGCTTTTTTTACTGTCACGATGTAGTACATATCTCTGTCCAGGAGTACTTGCTGAGGACAAAATCCATTTTGACACATTTAATAAGTCACCATTAAGGCTGATGTGGTCCTTGGTTATTCAATAAAAATGTAAGAAGGTTGCTTTAGGTATTCTACTCCCAACTTTATGTTTGCTGAGAATCTTCTTTCTATGATGGTTTGTCCATGTGATAATGTCAACACCAGTTTCATGAACACTCATAATTTCACATATTATTTCTGAAATACGTGTTTCCAAAATATCATCCCCTATAGGATTATGGAATATGAGACCAAAACAGAAAAAAAGCTGTTACGGAGCAAATTCTACAAATTTTTATACTGCAGGCACAAGCTGCCCCATTAATGTGAATGAACATAATCACTTCAAGGCATATTCATTTTCATGACATGGGACACTTTCATATTTGTGTCCAGACAAGAAATAAGTCTAACAGGAGTATAGTTTACTAGAGACCTTTCTACAATGTTTTTAAAAAAATGGAAATATTTTACTTCCAGTGTGTACCTCTCTGTGACTTTATTGTCATTTTGATGTTCCTTCAGGATCAGTCCCAGACAAATTCCAAGCTAAGTTTCTTATATTTGCACTCTGTGTATTTTGCTGGAGAACTGAGGGCTGTAATTTTTTCTCCTTTTCACACATTGAATGTTCCTGTTATGTTGCAATTCGAAGTTGTCAGATCTGCAGCAAGAGGTGGAAGCAGTGGTTTGTCACTTTCATAGTGAGCAAAAAATGATTCAGTAACTTTTGCAAAGCAAACAAAAATGTTTAACTTAACAAGTATGAGCTTATCTTTTACAGTGTTTGTGTAACTGTGAATGACTTACAACCTGGTTTGGTTACCTATCCCATCTCAACATTGGATTTATACTTTTCCATGTCATCCCAGATTTCTGTGGGTGTTGGTACTGCTGGATGATTGCATAACCATCAATGTGTACAAAATTTTGACCCATATTTTTTGGTGTTTAAAGATAATATACAACCTTCAAATCTTGCAGGTGAATCTTTGAACAAATGGTAGAGACTATTCAGAATAAAGTCCATACTGATTTTGAAGTTATGCCACCCCCTTCCTGCAACACTTTACATCTGGAACAAGCATTGATATTTGAAAAATTTTTGAAATTTCAAGATTCTAAGTAGAACTTTTCAATTTTTAAAAATATTTCCTTTGAAGTTGTGTGTCATATAAAGGCTGATGTAGTAGGTTACAGTACGCTTGTTCGCCCAATGCTTGAATACTGCTCAGCAGTGTGGGATCCGCACCAGGTAGGGTTGATAGAAGAGATAGAGAAGATCCAACGGAGAGCAGCGCGCTTCGTTACAGGATCATTTAGTAATTGCGAAAGCGTTACGGAGATGATAGATAAACTCCAGTGGAAGACTCTGCAGGAGAGACGCTCAGTAGCTCGGTACGGGCTTTTGTTGAAGTTTCGAGAACATACCTTCACCGAAGAGTCAAGCAGTATATTGCTCCCTCCTACGTATATCTCGCGAAGAGACCATGAGGATAAAATCAGAGAGATTAGAGCCCACACAGAAGCATACCGACAATCCTTCTTTCCACGTACAATACGAGACTGGAATAGAAGGGAGAACCGATAGAGGTACTCAGGGTACCCTCCGCCACACACCGTCAGGTGGCTTGCGGAGTACGGATGTAGATGTAGATGTAGATATGGTAACAAGTAAAAATGTGTTTAGCTTAGGATGCCAAAATCGAAAATAAATATCCACTTGCTTAGTTTGTGTTGAAGAATTAAAGATCTTCTCAAAAAGTAACCCAATATGAACTTCTATCTCAACACACTAAGGCAAAATGTGCTGATAATGGTAACTCTCCTGAAACAGCATAAACACACACACTTTCTGTCACTGCAGGAAAACTTTTTCACATTTTGTCTATCATGAAACATAGTGGCAAAAAGTTCAGTAATGCTAGTGCACCTATTACACATGTAATTCAGATTTGCACACTTCTTAGGCCAGAGAATTTGAGCCTCAATATTATTACTTCCAGAAAAGTAAGGGGAAAATGTATTATAAGTATTACAGATAGTTTCTGTTGTTTGAACCACTCCTCTCTCTGACATGCTTGTATTTGTCACTGTGAAATTTTCAGAAACAGTTAAGGTGTTGGGTTTTGAAGCCTCTGAATACTGCTTAATTCCAGCTCTCTCATTCTTTAATAACTGGTGATATTTACTAGAACAAAATATGTTTGGTGCGAACTGTAATGTATTCAAAACACACTAACCACCCAGCATACTGAACCAACCAATAAAACAAAACTGGTAGCATGTGAGGCAGTCTTAAACTATAAGAGCACACGTGAGTCACATTTACATAGATGTCACTGTACACCCTGATGGAGAACTGTGATCCAAATTTTCTTAACAAGTATTGTGACTTTTGTAGTGATGTCATGTAGTTCATATATATTTCCCTTTGGTAGCTTAAAATGGTGTTATGCTTCCCACATCGCATGTAAACTTATCATACCAAATTGGCCTTTCCAGAGGTAATAAAGTAAAAGAAAGTTACAGAAATCATGCGATGAAGTGATATTTTGAAAATAGTAATTTTGGGAGACATATAATAATAAAGACTTTTGCAGGCTGGTAAAACTTAGTAAATGAAATAAGGCCTTTTAAGAATTTTAAAGAGGCATACAAACCTTGCTAGAACATGAAATTATGATATAAAACAATTTTAAAAAATGCAAACATATGAACATATTACATAACAATGTGCAAAAGAAGTATATCACTGCTGCAACTAGAACATGAAACTTTGATATAAAACACTTCATGAAAAAAGCATTATGTAGCAGTGCCAAAAAGGAAACACACAAAAAACTTGCTGCTGCTATTTTCACCACAACTAATTTAGTGCCAGATCCCTTCTCTAAAGTAATGTATTGCACAACATGAAAAACAAAGGAAACAAAAACCTGACAACAGAAACATCCATTTGCGGTATCAATACAGCATACATGGTCCATTAGTTATGTGAATCAATAGAACTCATCCGTATCTGAGGACCCAGTATTCTCATTATCTGTTATACTTACTTAGATTGTAAAAACGTCAAGAAGTGATTCTAACCCTGCTCTAAAAGCTGTATCTTTTTCTAACCTCTTTATATAAACTGATAGTTTAAACTGATGGATAAAAGCTGACACCAAAATGGCACACATGTCCTTGAGCATATTTGTTTTTATTTGTTCTGTATGTATCTGTGAGTATTATAAAAAAAACCTAACTTACTGCTGTATTATCCTTCTAAATAATTGTATTGCACTGCTTCTAAAACACAGGAAACAAAAAACTGACAACAGAAAAATCCGTTTGTGATATCAATACAGCACATGGTACATTAGTTATGTGAAGCAATAGAACTCATCCATAAATGAGGGCCCAGTATTCTCGTTATGTGGTATACTCACTTACACTGTGAAAACATTTCTCATCAAGAAATGATTCTAAACCTGCTCTAAGAGCAGTATCCTTTCCTAACCTCTTTATTTAAATTGGTAGTTCATTACAAAAGCTGATGCCAAAAGGGCTCTCATGTCTTTGAGAACATTTGTTTCTATTTCTTCTGTATGTAGGGACCTATATCTGTGACTATTATAGAAGTGGTAATCACAGTTGATCTGTGAAACACTGTGTGCAGGTCTTGTCATTGACACACATTTGTAAATGTACACAGAGATTACAGCAAGCAAAAGAAAAAAAAACTTTTTAATTAGGGACTTGCAATGAATCCTTGCAGAGTAGCAAGGAATGGTTTGAATATTCTTCTCTGTAACAATTTTATTTACTTGACACTTAATTTTACCTCAGTAAAGTCATTCCATAATGTACAGGGGACTGAAAGTAATCAAAATAAACCATTCTAGCAACATCTGTGGAGCAAACTATAGAATTAGTTCTTAGAGCAATATATGCAAAAATGCATCTCCAGCAGAATGTAGTTAGCATGGTCTGAATAAGAGACAGTCTGTTGGCATTGAACAATGAATGCAAGTACTTGAGGTTTTGATCAGTTGTCATAACCATAACATTGCACACGATTACACTTGCATTATCTGCAAACACCATGAACTCAGTTGCAGTTTCTGAGGTATGTATGTCATCTGCATAAGTAAGGATCAGGTGGAGGCAATGCTGTAATCCTATTTCAACTTTCTTTATATCACATATTACCTGATTTTATGATTAAAATGATCTGATGTGAGTTCTGTTATACAAAAACAAGTGAAACCACTTGTCTTCAACCCATTTTATGCCCATTCCTTCCAACTTATCTTTTGGAACTTCATGACTAACGATAGTGAATGCTTTAGAAAGGTCTAATTTAACTTCTACATAATCATTGTTGTTATCCAAGTTTCTAATTATTTCATCCATATAATCCCTTATCTCTGTTTCTGTTCTCGTTCCTGTTTGAAAGGCATGTTGACTAGCATTCATTAGACTGTAGGTGTTTAAGTACTTGGTATACTCTAACACAAGGTTTTGCATTCTGCTGAAAGTGCTGATCAGATTTTACTGATTGTGGCAAATATATTGCAGCTGAATTTTTTTATCACTCATGTGTATGTTGTGTTATGAGTGTAATTGTCAGTGTTAGTTTGCCACATATTTTAAGCAAATTTATCTATGTTTCAGTCTATTACATTTAGCTTCACTCAATAAACAATCTGGACACTGAAAACACTAACACTACACTCAGGTGATTTTGGCTTGTACGGATATCTATAGTAAATGAATGGGCAGCGACAAAATTGATTTGCTTTCAATTACTTGAAATCTCTTCATTTGTAAATATCATCAAAATTTTATTTAGATGAAGATTATCTTGTTGAATTTAAATGAGCGAAAACCTTATGACCCTTGCCCTACATGACATTGGATGCCCTGTGGTGTCATTCTGGGCATGTGATGCAGAAACAAAAGTATGAAAGCAGAGCAGACATGAAGGGGGGATCATCGTAGCAAAGATGTAGGCTGCAAATGGGGAAATGCTGAACCTGTGAACAAGTAACTCTGAAATGGGTAAGCTGGTCAGATGTTCACATGCTACTGTTATGAGAATCTACAGAAAGAGGTTGAAGAACAGTAAAGCTACCACTAAAATTCAAATGGGTGGACATCCTCAATTATTCACAGAATACTGATTGTGGAGGCTTGTCTGTTCTGTAAAGTGAGATAGATAGTGATCTGTTGCATCACTGCTGAAAGATTGCGATGCTGGTGTATGAACAAGTGTTTCAAGGCACATAGTTCATCATACACTGTTGAACATGGCGGCCTGTGGAAGACCATCGCTATGTGTACACATGCTGACTGAACAATAACATCAATTGCAATTGCCATGGGCACAAGACCATCAGGATTTGGCTGTTGATCAATGGAAACATGGGTCATTGGGTGAATTGTATTTTTGCTACACCTGGTCCATGATTGTCTCTACAAATCATATCATCAAGCTGAACTGCAGCTCAAACTGATGTTTTGGCTACCAAATTCACCTCATGTAAATCCTATGGAACCCAGCTGGGCTGCTGTCGGGTACCATCAGCATGTACGCAAAGAAGCACCAAGTTCCTTAAGTTAATTAAATGACCTGAGTGTAGACATTTAATGTCACATACCTACACAAACCTATTAAAAAAACTGTCAGATCCGTAATACACAGTATTAGTTGTGTATTTTGTTCCAAAGAAAGACAACCAAGATATTAAGCAGGTAGTCATAATGTTTTGGCTCATCAGTGTCTTTAAGCCTGCTTGTGAAAAACTGTATACACTTGGATGGATAATTTTTGTAGGGAAGGATGCAAGTTAATTCGAATTAACATACCAACAATTGTATGTGAATGAGGTCATTGTGTTTAAATATTCAGAATTAGATGTACAGGCATTGTGTAAATTATTATTATTATTATTATTATTTATTTTTTTCTAAATTAAATTTTCTATTACACTGTTCTTTTATCTGTAAGCAGCTGATGTGCCATATCACTGTTCTCGTTGTTACAAATGTAAAGTTACACTTTTGCTCTTTAAAGAAATTAGACAATTAGTGGTATTTTTTTATTTTACTTATTTATTTATTTATTTTAAAGCTTGGGGGGTTCGCTTGATAAGTGTCAAACAACAAGTCCAACAGTCCAGTGTTGTGAGACCTTCAATTTTTTTGTCACTTATTGCAGTTTTTAACCCTTGAAAATTATTAAAATATGTGGAAAATTCCAACTGAAATCATAAATTGGAGCATCATTGGAGTATACACACCATCAAATCAGATCAAGGATCAGTACCCACTTTGAGGAACTGTCAGTAACACCACATCTAATGGGGTTATACACTGTAGTCTTCAAAACAGCCTTTGATTGGAGGAGAGATTTCCCTTATTTCTTGCAGCTAAAATGACAAAAAAGTCTTACTTGGACAACGCTTCTCTGATAATGCTATTTTAAATATCACATGTATTCTGTATTGGAACAGAAATTCCTTTCAATATACCATTCTACCTATTACAACTCAATAACTGTTGGAAGACTATCATTCTACACAAGTCAGTGAGTAATTGGCAGTATCAGATCAGTTCATATTCTGATTACCTTTTAGTATTTATGATTTATTCAACAGTGAATTCCAGTAGAAGAAAAAAAAAGTAAAAAGTAATACAGTGAATAAAATGTGCATAAACCTAGTATGTTCTAGGGAATATTGTAGCGTATCAGACTGCCCAGTTCTGAAACGTTACAGTTCAACTCACTGTTGTCCAAATTACATTGTTTCTAGAAGTAATCCCTTATACAGAGTTCATTAGCACTGGTTGTTTGTGAGACTTTTAATTTTCGTAGCATCTAGTAGTAAGTGCCATGTCGATGTAAAACTACATGTCATATGACACTGGTATCAACAACGTATAATCGGGAAATTTGTTTTGAGGGGAAGACGTTCATCCATGTTAGCCAGTGGTGAAATGCTAAGCAGATAGTGAAGTGGGTATGCACAAGTCACAAAGTGCAGATTCTTAAAATGAAATTTCAGTACATTACTGTTGTAACGCAATGAGAAGTAATGGTTAAGGAAATGCACCAATTAGTAAAAATACTAAATGTTTTTTACTAGCTCATTCCAAATTGTTCCATGTTGCAGGATGTAGATATTTCTGCAAACGTTTATTTTTATGCTACAGTTAGGATCAGTGTACATATTTTAAATTCCATTTATAAATTTAATAATTGAAGAGATTGCCCTTTTATTATTAGGCTGAAGACCCAGGCATGGCATCTATGCAGGAAGCTGTAAATTTGGAGGATACATGCTTAGGAGAACAGTCAGCACTCTCAAATGTAAGTTAAACATTTGTTTTAATTGTATTACAACATGAAATCTTGTCTAAAACAATTACAGTTTAGCAACTGTTGCAATGGATGGAATTGAGGCACTCCAGGACAACAATTGAAAAGTATTTTTATACCTAAACTTGAAGAGTAGTTGTGAAATGCTGTTGTCAGTAGATAGTAGAAAGGTTGACAATCGTATGTACTTAATAGTTTTTGTCAAGGTACCAAGGTACCACTCACATATAAAACATGAACGAAAAAATACCAGCTTGTAAAGGAATCAGTGACCTTGATATTAGTCTCTTGACAATTGAGTAATATGATGATCTTTTATTAAATAATGTTTCTATTCCAATAAAGGTGTGAGGTTATTAAGTACAATCTTGATAACCAACTGACAGCAGACTAGTATGCTACTATAGTAAAATATGCTTTGTTGGACGTACCCTCATGAAACTAGACAGTGACGTCAGATGATAGAGCCCTGACAAAGAGAGTAAAGTACTCAGGCAACATGTTCAGTTGTAAATGTAACTTTGTACACATGCAGACCATTTGTGGGTATTTACCAACAAGATGCAGACAGTTGTCAATGTAACTCTGTATGCATAAACACTGTCTGTGATATGTAAAAAATTAGAGATGCAATTCTCTGTGATAGGTATAACAGTCACTAGAGTGCTGTAATGTCCTTCATGTTTAGCATTTCTAGAATGTAATTTTCACTCAGTGGTATTGTGTGCACTGGTATGAAACTTCCTGGTAGATTAAAACTGTGTGCTGGACCAAGACCTTGACTCAAGGCTTTTGTCTACCTACTGTTCTACCCAAGCACGAAACATTATCCATCCTCACAGCTTCACTTCCAACAGTACCTCATCTCCTACCTTTCCAACTTCACAGAAATTCTCCTGTGTACCTTACAATGGTAGCACTCATCAAAAAAAAGTTATTGTGGAAACATGGTTTAGCCAGAGCCTATGGGATGTTTCTGAATGAAATTTTCAATGTACAATGGATTGTGCATTGATATGAAACTTGTGTAGTATTGGATTTACATATCCATGTGAGAAATGTTTTTAAGCTCTAAAGTTTCAACAGGTTTTACCATTGTTTCTAGTAATCCAGTTAATTTTGAGTAAGCAGTACTTACGTACTGCATAGATACCACTGATCTGACTTATCTATAACAAAAAGATGTTTACTACTTGTGTCTGGGGATACTTGAGCTGGCACTGTTGGCAAGATACTTCCTTCATGAGTAACCATTTTTTTAAAAATTTTATCTTGATAATTAGCTGTTCTATTTGCATAGCATGTGCTTTTTGCCTTCTTAATGACTTTTTAGCTGCCTTACAGTACTGTTTGCAATGGGCTCCTGCAGTTTGATTGTGATTGTTCCTAATGTCTTGATATAACTCTACATCTACATCTACATGACTACTCTGCAATTCACATTTAAGTGCGTGGCAGAGGGTTCATCGAACCACTATCATACTATCTCTCTACTATTCCACTCCCGAACAGCGAGCGGGAAAAACGAACACCTAAACCTTTCTGTTCGAGCTCTGATTTCTCTTATTTTATTTTGATGATCATTCCTACCTATGTAGGTAGGCCTCAACAAAATATTTTCGCATTCGGAAGAAAAAGTTGGTGACTGAAATTTCGTAAAAAGGTCTCGCCGCGACGGAAATCATCTATGCTGTAATGACTTCCATCCCAACTCGTGTATCATATCTGCCACACTCTCTCCCCTACAACGCGATAATACAAAACATTCTTTTCATTGATACCCTTATCCCATTTGTTGGCCATCCAGGTCCATGTTAGGGCTAGTGACCTGTTTAACCATTCTAATATAAAATAACTTTCAAAGACTATCTTTTCATTTCGTAAAACATGTGGAAGTTGTTACCTGTGCCAAATGTTGTGAAGTGCTGTTAAACTATATCACTCGAAAACATACATTATGTTTTCCAGAATTATGTGCAGACCAACAACATACCAACAGATACTAATTACTCTATGTAACTCCCACACTGCCGCAAAAATTCGATAAATATGAATGCTGAATCAACAGGCAATTTGAAACCGGTAGTGATAAAAATTGAAAAATAAAACAAAAGCAGATGGTTGGAATAATTTCTCAAAACCTTTATTTATCACAGTTACAGTGTTCCAAGAATAATTCACAAGAATTAATAAATTAATATTCCTCTAGCCAACATTCATTTATCAGTGCTCGTCCAAGTCGGCCACTTTTTGTTCCCTTTTGCACACGAAAAAATTTTCCGTAGCACTCCCCTCAAATTTCACTGATTAATACTTCTTCTAACAACGATTTGACTTCTGCTGAGCATCAAAGGAAGTTCTTGTGAAGAAAAAACTATGAACTTAAAAGAGCAAAAAAAAAAAAAAAATAAAATAAAATAAAATAAATAAATAAATAAATAAATAAATAAATCTGTGTGATTTTATCTTATTTATTGCTTTTTGGCTTTGAATACATGGAATTTATGATTACAACAGCTTGCAATGGAGTACATCAGATTGTAGTATGAAAAAGAATAAAATTTTCATATTACATGTAGAGAAATTTGGTTTTCACAAAATTCCGAGCTATACTATAAATCATGTCCCTTCATTGGGTGCCATTAAAATATAATTTTCTATTTATATTCCTTGAAAGAATGTTAAATCTTATTAAATAGAGAAAATATTTTATAATTGAGGTGACTTCTATTGACAGTAAATAGTAACTTTTGGAAGTTAAGTTAGCAACATGAGATTTACCTTTTGCAGTTTCTGTAGCAAAGTTCTGGAAGAAGTCATTCAGTGGTAAATATGTCATTTTTCGTCTGTATGATGGCTAACTTTAAAAGAGCAGGTAAAACTTTGCAAAGAAAAGTATTTTTTCTTATTATTGTCCAGAAGTGGGGTCGAGTAATAATGAAATATAGAATATCTGAGACTCTGGAAATCTAACATCTAAATAATTTTGTGTAACCCCCCCTTTTTACAACAATGCAGGTTATTATCTAGAAAAATTACTTTGTACATTTACAAGTTTTGTGACAGACATCTTCTGAAAAGAAAAAACAATGGAATTTTGCCACCTTACAGCAAAAAGCAGTTATCATTGATAAAGTTTAATATTTCCTGTTTAGAAATTAGAATTCCCATCAGCAGAGCAAATCATTGTAAGAAATAATAGTATTGCGGTAATTGTGATGAATAATATGTCATAAGATAAAAATAACAATTACAATACTAAGAAGAAGAGCTCACTAGAGCTAAAATATCTGACAAGATAGAATCTGATAGTTTGAGAGGATAACAGAAAAGTGCTAGAAAAATAGAGAGTGCAAAATCGTTCACTCATCATAATTTATAGTAGTAACAGAGATGTTAATGCCATGCTGATCACAGTAAGCTCAGCATTAACACTCAGACAATCAGCGTTACAGAACTGCGGCAGTTAATGCCAAATATGTCTTTCCTTTGACACAAATAATTAATAATCTCTATCAAGTCATGGGAGGCATTATTTCACCCTCCTCTGTAAACACTGCACTTGCACTTAAAAATAGCAATGACACATTGTTAACTTACACAATTGCAGATAGAATGGCTACTTGATGGTCCTTGCACGCACTGTAAGTGGTACGATTGCAGCAGGTTATCATTTAATACTCACCAGACAGCCATGTGCTGTAGCTACTTGTCTTACCCTGATACAAGAGTCAACATCATTCCATGAAGCACTGTCTCCTTAGAATGTAGCATGACTCACTTCTAGCCCTACCTAAGCCACAAGTAGTTGGCTTAGTAATCTCATATTCCTTAACATGACAATCAGCTGTATCAAATGTGTGCACAACACAAAACTGAATTTAATCATGATGACAGAGCACAAAGTGAGACACCACTGATGATGGACCATACTTATCTTATCTTCTTCCATCAGTGCCTTCAAACATTTCATTAAGTATCACACAAAAACAAAAACAAAAAACAAAAAAACAAAAAGAAACAAAAGATAAATATAATATAAAGTATAAATAAAAATTTCAAAAATATTGAGAAATTCTTCCTCTTGATACAAACTCAGGGGAAACATCATATTTTGCTTAAAACACGTAGGTGTAATTTGTAATCCTCTCTGTTTGAAACCACCTAGTTGTGGAGTCACATTGTCATTTATCAGAAGGAGCAAGACTAATTCAAATGAAATGAAAGCCTAGGACAACAGGCTGTGGACAGCAGAAAAATGTGACTGATTTACCGTATTCTAATTTTGTATTTAAAATTTGGTTTTGATGCATATATGCACAGTGCATTGTTAATTCCTTTTTATTTTATTTATTTATTCATCCTTAGACCATTCAATACAACAATATCAAATGTGTTATATACATTACAGAAATAACACACAGGCTGTTCACATTAAAGTGGTGACCACTGTCTACGTTTGACATCAAATAATAATAGGCACCTGCAGATAGCAGCCTGCAGATAGCGGGTGGCATCACTAACATTGGATGGTATATAATGCATTTTGGAGGGATGCACAGTGCAGGTGTTATAATTTGGAAACAGCATGATTTATCTGATGTCCAAAAGTCTGTGATCATCGGCTTTTTTGCCAGTGGTGGAAGCATTTCCGAAACATCCAAGTTTGTAAACTCTTTGGTTGCCACCATGATTAAAGTACACTGTGTGTGGCAAAAATGCACTGTCCGAAACTGATGACATCTTAATTGTGGTGCACCACTGACCAAACATGACAGGGCTGAATGATGGCTGCAGAGAAGTGCACCTGCGAATAGAACTGCAACAGTTATGTCACTGACTGCTGTGATTAACCAAAGGGCTAGTAAGAGTGTCTTTTCAATGACTGTTCACTGAATGTTACTGTGTATAGGCCTCTGCAGTAGGAGCATGGTTCATGCACCCTTGCTGACTGCTATTTATTGGCAACAAAATCTGAGATATGCTCACCAATTCTGCAGCTGGACATCCACTGACTGGTGACAGGTGGCTTTTTCATATGAATCATGTTTTGTGCTCCATCAGAAAGGTGGTCAGTGTTAAGTGTATGAAAAGAAAGAGTTTTAGGCTTGAGGAGGGAGCGTTATGGTCTGTGGAATATTTTTCTGGCATTCCGTGTGATCTCAGTATTCTGGAATGCACAGTGGATCAACACACCTATGCATCTATCCTTGTGGACCATGTCCCCCACTATGTGCAGTTTGTTTTTTCTTGGTATGATGGCATCTACCAGCGGGATAATGCAATGGGTCAAACAGCTCCAAAATGGGTTCACCATACTGTTAGGGCCACCATACTTCCTACATTTAAACTGAATTGTGGATACGTGGGACCACCTTGATTAGGCTTTTAGTGCCATGGATAATCACCTGAGACACCTAGCACAACCGTCCATGGCACTAGAGTCAGCATCGCTCCACATCCCCTCCAGAAAATCATTGACTTTCTTCCTCCATGTCTCACTGTGATCAACCCTTCAAAAGTTGGTTATTCAGGCTTTTGACTGGCAATCACATTAATGTGAGTAGACAGTGTATATACGCATATAAAATGTAAACAAATTAGCATAGGATAAGGCAAAGTTAGAGCAGGAATTTGACCATGGCCTAATCAATGGAACCACCCTAGCATTCACTTTGGCCTCTTGAGAAAACCATGGAAAACTCGAGTCGGAATGGCCAGGATGTGAATAGCACAGTTTGCATTGAGAATTGAGATTACAGCATGCACAAGAAGTATGTAAGTATATCAATGTCATTGCTAGACATCAAGCTTAAAAATAAGGAGCTTTTAAAGTGTCACTTAGTACTACACGTATATACAATGTACATAAAAATCTTAAACAATTAAAACAACTGCAATTTCACATCCAGTAAGCTCCAACAAATTATTTTTCACATAAAATATATGAACACAAAAATACAGGATTGCCTTACTTTACTATGAAAGTATTCCTTTGATGAATCTGGGGTTTCTTGCATAAATAACCCCTTGTGCAGTGATACTGATTGTAGATGATAGTGTAGACATTTACTTCTCAGTTTGGTTACAAATTACATTGAATGCTTTAAAAAATTGTTGAGAAAAATACACTTGAGTTTAATCATTTAATGATGACACTTTACACTGTTTTTCTCTTCTCTTTTTAAATTAGCAGCATGTTAAGTTTGGTCTTTTTTGTGTTGTAATTAACATATTCTGATAAACATGGGATAGCAACATAAAATGAATTTCATTTAGTTCTGTACACACTTATTTTTTCTTCAATTTGTTTCTCAGTCTCACTTATTTTTCTCTTTTTTCCTTAGCTGTTCTTTGGAAAGTGTTTGACTCACAACAGAGTGCAATGTCCATAGACTACTCTGCTCTGTCTGACAGTTTATCAGCAGATTTTATACGCTTTCCAAAATCAGTTTCTAAACATGCTCTATTCTTCTTTAACAATCCCCATTTTTCTTTCAGTTTTCTCTTTCTTTCAGAGCCACACTCATCTTCCTGGGCATCTTTTTTAACTATCAGGATGTAGCATATATCTCTGTCCAGCAGTACTTACAGAGTAAAAAATTCATTTTGACACATTTAGTAAGTCACCATTAAAGCTTATGTGGTCTTTGATTATTCAATAAGAAATTTAAGAAGACTCCTTTAGATATTCTATTTCCAACTATATGTTTGCTGAGAATCTTCTTTCTGTGACAGTTTGTCCATATGATAATGTCAACACCACTTTCATGAGCACTCATATTTTCACATATTCTTTCTTAAGCATGTGCTTCCAAAATATCATCCACTTTAGGATTTTGGTATACAAGACCAAAACGGAAAAAAACTGTTGTAATGGTGAGATTCTACAAGTTTTTTACACTGCAGGCACAAGCTATCCCATTCATCTGGATGAACATAATCGCTTCAAGTCATATTCATTTTCTTGACATGGGACTCTTTCTTCAATACAACATTTTTTGTGTCCAGATAAGAGAGAAGTCCAACTAGAGTATAGTTTACCAGAGATCTTTCTACAGTCTTTAAATAAATGTTTTCCTTCCAGTATGTACCTCTCTGTGACTTTATTGTCATTTTGATGTTCCTTCAGGAATCGATCCGCAACAAATTCCAAGCTAAATTTCTCATATTTGCACTCTGCATATTTTGCTGGAGAACTGAGGGCTGTAATTTTTTCTCCTTTTCACACATTGAATGTTCCTGTTATGTTGCAATTCGAAGTTGTCAGATCTGCAGGAAGAGATGGAAGCAGTGGTTTGTCACTTTCACAGTGAGCAAAAAATCCTTCAGTAACTTTTGCAAAGCAAACAAAGATTTTAACTTAACAAGTATGAGCTTATCTTTTACAGTGGTTGTTTAACTGTGAATGACTTACAACTTGGTTTGGTTACCTATCCCATCTCAATATTGGGTACATACTTTCCCATGTCATCCCAGATTTCTGTGGATGTTGGTACTGCTCGATAATGGTATAACCATTAAAGTGCACAAAATTTCAACCAGTATTTTTTGGTGTTTGAAGATAATATATAACCTTCAAACCTCACAGGTGAATCTTTGAACAAATGCTAGAGACTACTCAAAATGAAGTCCATACTCAATTTGAAGTTGCACCACTGCTTTCGTTCCAACACTTAACATCTGGAACTTGCATTGATATTTGCAAAATTTTTGAAATTTCAATATTATATGTAGAACTTTTAAATTTTTTTAAAATATTTCCTTTGAAGTTGTGTGTCCTATAAAGGATGATGTATAGTAACAAGTAACAATGTGTTTAGCTCAGGATGCCAAAATTGAAAATACAAATCCACTTGCTTAGTTTGTGTTGAAGAATTAAGGGTCTTCTCAAGTAGTAAACCGATATGAACTTCTGTATCTACACACTAAAGCAAAATGTGCTGAAAATGGTAACTATTCTGAAACAGCACAAACACACACACTTTCTGTCACTGCATTAAATGTTTTTCACATTTTGTCTATCATGAAAGATAGTGGCAAAAAGTTCAGCAATACTAGTGCACCTCTTACAGGAATAAATCAGATTTGCACACTTCATAGGCCAGAGAATTTGAGCCTTAATATTATTACTTCCTGAAATGTAAGGAAAAAATGTGTTATCATTATTTTTGATAGTTTCTGTTGTTTGGGCTTCTGCCATCTCTAACATGCTTTTATATGTCACTGTCAAATTTTCAGAAACAGTTGATATGATGGATTTTGAAGTCTCGAAGAACTGCTTAAATTCGTCTCTTTCTTTCTTTATTAACTGGTGATGTTTTACTGTAATAAAAATTGTTTGGTGTGAACTTTAATCTAAAAAAAAAAACCACACTAACCACCAAGCATACTGAACAAACCTATAAAAGAAAATTATTAGCATGTAACAGAGTCTTAACCTATAAGAGTACACATGAGTTGCATTTACATAAATGACATTCTACACCCCGATGGAGAACTGTGACCACAATTTTCTTAACAAGTACTGTGACTTGTCACATAGTGCATATAGATTTTCCTACGGTAGCTTAAAATGGTGTAATGCTTCCCACATGTCACGTAAACTTATCACACAAAATTGTCCTTTCCAGAGGTAATAAAGTAAAACAAAGTTACAGAAATTATGGAATGAAATGACATTTTGAAAATAGTAATTTTTGGGAGATATAAAAATAAATTACTTTTGAAAGCCAGTAAAACACAGTAGATGAAATAAGGCCTTTTAAGAATTTCAAAGAGTCATACAAATCCTGCGAGAACATGAAATTTTGATATAAAACAATATTGAAAAAAATGCAAACATATCAATTTATTACTTAACAATGTGCACAAGAAGTAAATCAGTGCTGCATCTAGAACATGAAACTTTGATATGAAACACATCAGGAACAAAGCTTTATATAACACTACCTTAAAGAAAACACACAAAAAACACTCTGCTGCTATTTTCACCACAACTAATTTACTGCCGGAACACATCTTTAAAGACCTGTATTGCATTACATCTAAAACAAAGGAAACAAATTAAGGGACAAAAGAAACATCCTTTTTTGGTATCAGATACAGCATACATGGCACATTAGTCACGTGAATCAATAAAACTCAACAATAAATGAGAGCCCAGTATTCTCATTATCTGTTACACTCACTTTCATTGTAAAAATAATCCTTAACAAGAACTGATTCATACCCTCGTCTAAAAGCAGTATCCATGTCTAACCTCTTTATGTAAATTGGTAGTGCACTAAATTATCTGACACCAAAATAGCTCACATGTCTTTGAGCATATCCGTTTTTATTTGTTCTGTATGTAGGAACACATATCTGTGAGTATTATAAAAGTGGTAATCACAGTTGGTTTGCAGAACACTGAGTCTAGCTCTGGTCATTGACACACATTTTTAAATGTGCAGTTGGGGGAAGGGGGTGGGGATTTTGAATAGTGACTTGCAATGAAACCTAGCAGAGTAGCATGACATGGTTTGAATAGCCTTCTCTGTAAAAATTTCATTTAATTAACACTTAATTTTACCTCAGTATAGTCATTCCATAAACTACAGGGGAGTCAAATCTAGCAACATCTTTTGAGCAAACCTTAGAATGAGTTCTTAGAGTTAAATATGCCGAACTGAGTCTCCAGCAGAATTTAGTTAGCATGGTCTGGATAAGAGAAAGTCTGTTGGCATTGAACAATGAATGCAAGAACTTGAGGTTTTGATCAGTTGTTATGACTATAACATTGCACACAATTACACTTGCATAATCTGCAAACACCATGAACTCAGTTGCAGTTTCTGAGGTGTGTATGTCAACTAAATAAGTAACGATTAGGTGGAGGCCATGCTGTACTTCTATTGCAACTTTCTTTGCATCACATATTACCTGATTTTATGATTAAAATGATCTGATGTGAGTTCCACAACATGTGAGCTGTTACATGAATATAAGTGAAACCACTTGCCTTCAACCCCTATTATCCCCATTGCTTCCAACTTATCTCATGCAACTTGATGACTAACAATGGTGAAAGCCTTAGAAAGGTCTAATTTAACTTCTACATCATCATTATTGTTATCCAAGTTTCTAATAGTAAATAACTGGGCAGCTACAAAATTTATTTGCTTTCAATTACGTGGAATCTCTCCATTTATAAATATTAACAAAATTTTACTCAGATGGTGATTCTCTTGTAAAATTTAAGCCTAAGTTCTTACACTGATGAGCCAAAACTTTATGACACATGCCCACCACAACATTGGATGACACCTAGTGGCATTCTGGACACATGATCCAGTGACAAAACTATGAAAGCAGAGCAGGCATGAAGGGGGGGATCACCCTAGTGAAGATATAGGGTGCAAATGGGAAAATGCTGAACCTGTGAACAAGTAACTCGGGAATGGGTAAGCTGCTCAGATGTTCACATGCTATTGTCATGAGCATATACAGAAAGAGGTTGAAAAACAGAAACTACCACTAGAAGTTAAATGGTTGGACATCCTCAATTATTCACAGAATGTTGGTTGTGGAGGCTTGTCTGCTCTGTAAAATGAGAGAGGTGGTGATCTGTGGCATCACTGCTGAAAGATCACCATGCTGGTGCATGAACAAGTGTTTCAAGGCACATAGTTCATCATACACTGTTGACAGAACAATAACATCCATTGAGACTGCAGTGGGCACAAGACCATCAGGATTTGGCTGTCAATCAATGGAAACAAGTTGGCTCATTGGGTGAATCGTAATTTTGCTACACCTGGTCCATGCTCGTCTCGACAAATGTCATCATCAAGCTGAACTGCAGCTCAAAATGTGTAGTTTGCCTCAGATGCATGCTAGTGGGAACAGTGATATGCTGTGGGAGACATTCTGTTGCAGTTTCATGGGACCTGTGGTAGAAATTGAAGAAATGCTCGTTGTGTTCCCTGATGACAATGTCTCTTTCAGCAGTATGATTGTTCGTGTCTTGGAGCCAGACCCATATAACAGTGTTTTGAGAAGCATCATAATGAACTCACACTGATGTTTCAGCTACCAAATTTACCTGATGTAAATCCTATAGAACCCAGCTGGGTTACTGTCTTCTTTGAAGAGGTTTCTAAAGGACATCTATTAATTTACTCCACAAATAATACATATTACATGCTTTTGGACACTGAAAACTTTTATTTGACTTTAAGAGTTACCCCAAAATATTATACCATATGATATTATGGAATGAAATTAGGCAAAGTATGCAAGCTTTTTCATTTTTATGTTGCCTGTGTCTGCTAACACTCAAATTGCAAATACAGATTTGTTTAGATGTTTCTGCAGTTCTGTGGTGTGCCCCTTCCAACTGAATTTATTATCAAGCTGCAATCCTAGGAATTTAAAACTGTCAACCTCTTCTATCTGCTCTTCTTCATAATTTATGCATATGCTGGGTTGAAACCTCTTACAGGTTCTGAATTACATATAGTGAGTCTTTTAAAAGTTTAATGTCAGTGGGTTGGCTTTAAACCATTTATTAATATCCATGAAAATATCATTAGCAGATCTTTCTAGACACAAACCTATTAACAAACTGTCAGATCGCTAATACACAGTATCAGTAATGTATTTTGTTCCAAACATGGACAAACAAGCTATTAAGTAGATGGTGATAATGTTTTGGCTCATCATTGTCTTTAAGCTTGCTTGTGAACAACTGTAAACACTTGGATGGAAAACTTTTGTAGGGAAGGATGCAAGTTAATTCGAATTAACATACCAACAAATGAATATGTATGTGAATGTTGTCATTGTGTTTAAATATTCAGAATTAGATGTACAGGCATTGAGTAAATTAGTATTATTATTTTCTGTTTTGCTAAATTTCATTTTTAATTACACTGTTCTTTTATCTGTAAGCAGCTGATCTGCTGTACCACAGTTCTCAGAGTTACAAATGTAAAGTTTTGCTTTTGCTCTTCAAAGCAATTAGTTGGATTTTTTTGCCTTTATAGCTTGGGGTTTTTGCTGGATAAGTGTAAAAAAACAAGTCCAAGAGTCTAGTGTTGTCAGTTCTACAATTTTTCTGTCACTTATTGCTTTTTTAACCCTTGAAAATGATTAAAATATGTGAAAAATTCCAATTGACATCATAAATTGAAATCTCATTGGACTATAGGCCCTCATCAGATCAGATCAAGAATCAATTGCAAACTTCGAGGAAGTCTAAGCACCACCACATCTAATAGGATTGAACACTGTAGTCTTCAAACCAGCCTTTGATTGGAGGAGAGATTTACCTTATTTCTTGCAGCTAAAAGAACAAAAAAGTCTTACTTGGATAATTCTTCTCTGATAATGCTATTTTAAATATCACATGTATTCTGTATTGGAACAGAAATTCCTTTCAATATACCATTCTACCTATTACAACTCAATAACTGTGGGAAGACTATCATTCTACACAAGTCAGTGAGTAATTGGCAGTATCAGATCAGTTCATATTCTGATTACCTTTTAGTATTTATGATTTATTCAACAGTGAATTCCAGTAGAAGAGAAAAGTAAAAAGTAATACAGTGAACAAAATGTGCATAAACCTAGTATGTTCTAGGGAATATTGTTGCTTATCAGACTTCCCAGGTCTGAAACGTTACAGTTCAACTCACTGTTGGCCAAATTGCATTGTTCTCAGAAGTGATCCCTTATACAGAGTTCATTAGCACTGCTTGCTTGTGAGACTTTTTATTTTTATAGCATCTAGCAGTAAGTGCCATGTAGATGTAAAACCACATGTCATATGATACTGGTATCAACAACGTGTAATCGGGAAATTTGTGTTGAGGGGAAGAAGTTCATCCATGTTAGCCAGTGGTGAAACGCTAAGCAAATAGTAAAGATCATGATTGCAAAATAAGTGGGTACACACAAGTCACAAAGTGCAGATTCTTAAAATGAAATTTCAATACATTACTGTTGTAACCCAATAAGAAGTAATGGTTAAGGAACCACAGCAATCAGTAAAAATGCTAAATGTTTTTTACCAGCTCATTCTGAATTGTATCATGTTGCATGGATGTAGCTATTCCTGCAACATTATATATCAGTGTATATATTTTAAATTCCATTTATAATATTAAGAATTGAAGAGATTACCCTTTTATCATTAGGCTGAAGACCCAGGTGTGGCATCTGTGCAGGAAGCTGTAAACTTGGAGGAGACATGTGAAGGAGAACAGTCAGCTCTCTCAAATGTAAGTTAAACGTTTATTTTAATGGTATTACAACATGAAATCTTGTCTAGAACAGTTACAGTTTAGCACCTGTTGCAATGGATGGAATTGAGGCACTCCAGCACAACAATTGAAAAGTATTTTTATACCTAAACTTGAAGAGTAATTTTGAAATGCTGTTGTCAGTAGATAGTAGAAAGGTTGATAAGCATATGTACTTAAAAGTTTTTGTCAAGCTACCAAAAACGATCTTGGGTTTTATGGAACAATTTGAAAGGAATCATTCACATATAAAACAAAATTTGAAAGAAAAAATACCAGCTTGTAAAGAAATCAGTGACCTTGATATTAGTCTCTTGACAATTGAGTAACATGATGATCTTTTATTAAATAATGTTTCTGTTCCAATACAGGTGTGAGGTTATTAAGTACTATCTTCATAGCAAACTGACAAAACAGTTATATGGGACTATAGTAGTATAGGCTTTTCTTTTAATACCATTATAAAACTAGACAGTGACTTCAGAAGATGAAGCTCTGACAAAGAGAGTAAAGTACTCAGGCAACATGTTCAGTTGTAAATGTAACTTTGTACATATGCAGACCATTTGTGGGTATTTACCAACAAGATGCAGACAGTTGTCAATATAACTCTGTATGAATAAACACTGTCTGTGATATGTAAAAAATTAGAGATGCAATTCTCTGTGATAGGTATAACAGTCACTAGAGTGCTGTAATGTCCTTCATGTTTAGCATTTCTAGAATGTAATTTTCACTCGGTGGTATTGTCTGCACTGGTATGAAACTTCCTGGTAGTTTAAAACTGCTTGCTCGACCAAGACCTTGACTCAAGGCTTTTGTCTACCTGCTGATCTACCCAAGCACGAAACATGATCCATCCTCACAGCTTCACTTCCAACAGTACCTTGTCTCCTACCTTTCCAACTTAACAGAATTTCTCCTGTGAACCTTACAATGCTAGCACTCCTCAAAGAAAAGTTATTGTGGTAACCTGGCTTAGCCACAGCCTAGGGGATGTTTCCGAATGAAATTTTCAATGTACAATGGATTGTGCAATGATATAAAACTTGTGTAGTATTGGATTTACTAATCCACATGAGAAATGTTTTTAAGCTCTAAAGTTTCAACAAGTTTTACCATTGTTTATAGTAATCCAGTTAATTCTGAGTAATCAGTACTTACATTGTGACCACAGTATAGATACCACTGATCTGACTTACCAAAAACAAAAAGATTTTTACTACTTGTGTCTGGGGTACTTGACCTGGCACTGTTGGCCAGATACTTCCTTCATGAGTAACCGTATTATTTTAATCTTATCTTGATAATTAGCTGTTCTGTTTGCATAGCATGAGCTTTTTGCCTTCTTAATTACTTTTTAGCTGTCTTACAGTACTGTCTACAATGGGCTCCTGCAGCTCGATTGTGACTGTTCCTAATGTCTTGATATAATTCTCACGGTGTTTTATGTGATACCCTTATCACATTAGGTGGCTGTCCAGTTCCATGCTGAGGCGTAGTCATGTATTTAACCATTGTACTAGAAAGTAACATTCAAAGACTATCTTTTCATTTCGTAAAACCTGTGGAAGTTGTTACCTGTGTCAAAGTTTGTGTAGTGCTATTAAATTATATCACTGCAAAACATACATTATGTCTTCCAGAATAATGTGCACACCAATGAAACACCAAAAGGTACTAATAACTCTACACCATTCCCACACTACTGCAAACATGTGGTTAATATGAACCATCTCATGCTGAATCAACAGGCAATTGGAAACCGGTAGTGATAAAAAATTGAAGAATAAAGCAAAAGCAGATGGTTGGAATAATTTCTCAAAACCTTATTCATCACAATTACATTTTTCCAAATCCATAATGGATAAGAATATTATTCCCATTTGAGTTCACCATGCATCTTCGTAATACTTGTGTACTAGCTGATCCTACCGGTAACAGATCTAGTATTACACCTCTGAACTGCTTCCATGGCTTGCTTTAATCTGACCTTGTATGGATCCCAAATGCTCCTGAAGTACTCAAGCACATCTCACACTAGTTTCTTGTAAGCCACGTCTTTTATAGATGAACTACACATACACAAAATTATTCCAATAAAACAAGATCAGCCGTTTGCCTTTTGTTCTAGCAACCGGGTGTGCTTGATCGATTTCATAATGCTTTGAAATGTTACACCTAGGCATTTAATTTATGTGACTGTGTCAATCAGTGCACTCATAATGCTGTATGATAATGTTACAAGATTGTTTTCCCTACTCATCTACTATCAATTTAGGTAATTCTATAATTAGACCAAGGTGCCAATCATCACACCAACTAGAAATTTTGTCTAAGTTATAGTGTTTCCTCCTGCTGTCCCTCAGTGACAACTCCTTCCTGTACACAACTGTGTGATCTACAATAGCCACAGATTGCTACTCCCCCAGTCAATCAGATCATTTATGTTTACAGAAGAATAAGAGCAGTCCTATCACATTTCCCTTGGGCACTCGTAATGATAACCTTGTTTCTGATTAACACTGACTTTAGAAGCCAGTCAACTGGTTTTCATTACTTAAGGAGTCTTTGAGGAACTATCGTTTGGGAATTCAGTTCATATGTTCAAACCTTCCTCAACCACCTGTTGTTAGCTCAGTGTATCAAATGACTTCCAGAAATCAAGAAATATAGAATATCCTTGGTACAATTAATTCATGGTTCATGTGATATCACGTGATAAAACAGAAAGCTGAATTTGGCATGAGCAGTGCTTTTTTGTAGACAGAAGATTTTCTCTCTAAGGAAATTTATTACAATCAGACTGATAATATATTCAAGTATTCTACAGCAAACCCGCGTTAAGTATATTGGCCTGTAATTATGTAGATTTGTTCTTTTAACTTTCTTATATACAGGAGTCACCTGCAGTTTTCTCTGGTAGCCTAGGACTTCCTGCTTGGTAAGAGATTCATGACAAATGCAAGCTAAGGAAGAGGCCAATGATGGCGATTAGCCTATGTGAAGTTGAACTGGGATTTGATCTAGACCTGGCTACTTATTTGTTTTCAGGTCTTTCAGATCCATCTCTATGCCAGAGAACCTTATTTCTATGTCTTCCATGTAGGAGGCCTTGTGACAGTCAAGCAGCAGTATGTTTATACAATCCTCCTGCATGAAGAATTTCTGAAATGTGAAATTTAAAATTTCAGATTTCCTGTTGCTGTCTTCGATTGTAACCACAGGGTTGTCAATTGGTGACTGAACAGAAGACTTTTAACTACTAAGTGATTTAAGGTGTGACCAGAATATCCTCAGCTCGTCTGCAAGATCTTTTGCTTAGGATGTTAAACATCCTGAACTTGGGCTTTCCATGACAGTTTACCTTCTATCTTAACCCCTAGAAATTTTAATTGTTCAGTTCCACAAATCATATGCCCATTCTGTGAATGTAAAGCATTAGATTTCATTCAATTGAGTGTTAGGAACTGTAAATACTGAGCCTTGCTGAAATTTAGGGTTAGTTTATTTTCTACAAGCCCTGAACATATGTCAAGAACTGCATTATTTGAAACAGTGCCAATGTTGCACTTAACATTCCTTACAACCAAACTAGTAGCATCAGCAAATAATATGTCAGAACCCTCTGTAATACTAGAGGGCATATTATTTATATAAATATGGAACAGGAGTGGCCCCAGCACTGATCCCCCATTTAATTATGCCCCACTCAGATCCCACATCATAGCCATTCTCAACACTGTGGATAACGAGCTTTTTCTGTCTGACGTTAAAGTA
Source organism: Schistocerca gregaria (assembly GCF_023897955.1). Classification (NCBI taxonomy): domain Eukaryota; kingdom Metazoa; phylum Arthropoda; class Insecta; order Orthoptera; family Acrididae; genus Schistocerca; species Schistocerca gregaria. The sequence goes on from NC_064931.1 coordinate 421,554,709, forward strand.
AAATGTGAAGTAACTGTGATCTACTCCCTGTATGCCATGATGGTCCCACTCTTCAAACAATATTTTGTGATCAACACAATCAAACTCATTAGTCAAACTAAAAAGGATGCCTAGTATTCAAAACTTTTTGTTTAATCCATCCAGAGCCTAACAGAGAAAAGAGAATATAGCATTCTCAGTTGTTAAAACATTTCTAAAACTGAACTGTCCATTTGACAGCAAATGATGTGAAATAAAGTGCCCAGTTATTCTTTTGTACACTGTACTGTACTATACAGAGTACTTTAATCATTCAGGAAACTGACCATTCTTAAAGGGAAAATTCAAATATGTCTAAGAACAGAGCCAACATGTGCATCACAGTACTTTAATATTCTGCAAGGCAATACATCATATCCATGAGAATCCTTAGTCTTCAGTGATTTAATTATTGACTCAATCTCCCCCGTGTCAGTATCAGATTAGATTAGATTAGATTAATACTTGTTCCATAGATCATGAATACGACACTTCGTAATGATGTGGAACGTGTCAGGTTAATAAAAGATGTCTGTACAAGAAATTACATTACACAAAATATTGCATGACACTAATTATTAAGTTTTTTTTTTTTTTTTTACTTAGTTTATATCTAAAAATTCAGCCAATGAGTAGATGGAGTTGTCATCTAGAAATTCTTTTAATTTATTTTTAAATGTTAGTTGGCTATCTGTCAGGCTTTTGATGCTGTTTGGTAGGTGCCCAAAGACTTTTGTGGCAGCATAATTTACCCCTTTCTGTGCCAAATTCAGATTTAACCCTGCATAGTGAAGATCATCCTTTCTCCTGGTGTTATAGGTATGCACACTGCTATTACTTTTGAATTGGGTTGGATTATTATCAACAAATTTCATAAGGGAATATATATACTGTGAGGTTACTGTGAGGATCCCTAGTTCCTTAAATAGATGTCTGCAGGATGACCGTGGGAGGGCTCCAGCAATTATTCTGATTACACATTTTTGTGCAATGAATACTTTTCTACTCAACGATGAATTACCCCAGAATATGATGCCATACGAAAGCAGTGAATGAAAGTAGGCATAGTAAGCTAATTTACTGAGATTCTTATCACCAAAATTTGCAATAACCCTAATAGCATACGTAGCTGAACTCAGACGTTTCAGCAGACCATCAATGTGTTGCTTCCAGTATAACCTCTCATCAATGGAGTACAGAGGAGTATTCCAGACATCAATCTCAGAAAGACATTTTCCAAGAGAGTTATATGATTCTCTGCAGAAACTAAGCTACCGGTAATGCTCAAAAAGCTATTTTTTCAATACTGGACATATATTTGATTTATCAGTAACACAAATATATTTACTACAAACTGACTTTGTATTGGCAACCTTGCACTATTTACTAGACACATCCTTGACCACTGCACATATGGTTTTAATTAGACCCTGTGAATCAGCTATTCTATTTGTATGGGACATACTCTTTGCCTTTTTAGTAACATTTTTAAGCACCTTACAATACTATTTGTAATGGGCAACTGTGGCTTGGCTGTGAACACTTCTAATATTTTGATATATTTCCCATTCATTCATGCTGGGGATGTTGTCCTGCTACATCTAGACCTACTACTACATCTATACTCTGCAAGCAACTTTATGCTCTGTGTTGAAATTTACGTCCATTACCACTATAATTTTTTCCTTTCTATTTTTTATTCATAGGTCATACATTCAAGGAATGAATGTCAATAATCTTCCATACCTGCTGTAGTATCTGTCTTTTTACATTACTGTCATTTTGCAATAAGTGTGTGGGAGAAATTAAAATGTAGCACACCTCTTCTTTGGACATACACTCTTAAATTTCAACGATTACCTCCTGCATGATACACAAAACCTCTCCTGTAATATTTGTTACTGTTATGTGTCTCCTTGAAGCTCTTGTGCTTATTAAATGATATTCTGATGACATAGCCACACTTTGTTTGAGCTTCTCTCTCTCTCTCTCTCTCTCTCTCTCTCTCTCTCTCTCTCTCTCTCTCACTCTCTCTCTCTCTCTTTGTCTCTCTTCTTTTAATACTGTTTGGTAAGTGTCCCACACTGATGAACAACACTCAAGAACAGTCAAGCAGGTGTTTTGTAAACCACTTCTTCCATGAATGAATTACATTTTATCAAAATTGGTTTCATGTGGTTATTCAACTTTGCGTCATTCAAAATTGATCTTTCTAGGAATTTTTTGTTTGGTACTGTCTCCATTGAGATCTTGCAAATAATGTGATCAGCCAATAATGTACCTTTCTTTCTAATTCCACATATTATACTACATTTATTTACGTTCCGTGGCAACTGCCAGTCCATGCACCAATCCTCGAAACTCTGCAGGTCCTTCTGGAATTTTCTGCAGTCATCTGACATTGTAAACTTCCTGTAGAGAACAGCATCATATGCAAGAAGCCTCACAGAACTTCTGATGTTAGCTACAAGATCAATTGTGTATACTCTAAAAGTAAAGACCTCTTAACACATTCATGTTGTACTTCAAAAATAATCTTTATATTTCTCAGTTTCATTCCATTAAGAATAGTATTTTGAGTTCTGTCTTGACACCAATCATGATACTGGTCTGATATGTGGTATTATCTTATTTTGTTCATCTCAGTTTCATTCCATTAAGAATAGTATTTTGAGTTCTGTCTTGACACTAATCATGATACTGGTCTGATATGTGGTATTATCTTATTTTGTTCACTAGATGACATTGTTGAACTATAATGAATCCCTTCTGGTAGTCAAGGAAGACAGTAACAACCTGAGTGCTTTTGTCTGTGGTGCTCCGGAGTTCTTGGGCCAAGAGAGTGGGCTGTGTTTGTATGATCTTTGTTTAAGGGGTACCTGCTGGTATTTACTGAGGATATTTTCATTTTCCATAAACATCATAGGGCATGATAACAGAACACATTTCATAATCCTGCAACAGATTGGTGTAAGCAATGTATGCCTGTCATTATGTGTATCATTTCAATGATTCCTCTTGAAAGTTGGAAAGACCTGAGAATTTTTCAAACCTCTTGGTGCCCTTCATTGTTATAGTCAGTTAAAATGTTCTGTTAATAGAAGGGGAGAAAGTTCTCCTGAGGTGTAAATCATCTAGTCCCAATGCCTTTCTACTGATGAGCAATTTCAGTTGATTTGTTGTTTTGTCTCACTTACCTCAGTATCTGCCATTTCAACATTTGGGCTGTGATTAGAAGGAGGAATCATATTACAATATTCCAAAGTGAAACAATTCTGGAATACTAAGTGAGAGAATAGATGACTTCAGTCTGTTTACTGACTTTGCATAATGCCACTTTTTTTTTAGAATTTTTAGTCAGTTTGTTTGTAAAATATTTACTTTTACCATTCATCAGACCATAGCTCACCACATACTTGTCAAGGGATACTGTTCAACATTTCTAAATTCATTCTATTTTTTGCCTAAAATCTTAGTCCTCATATATGAATATTTGGTCTTGACCTCTTAGCTAGTTTGCAATTTCTCCCTATCACATTTGTTAAGCAAATATTTCTTTCTTACCCTTTGTAACATTTCTTGTAACACCTGTATGCAAAGATGTTATGATCATTAATGCCATCCTCTACATTAAGTGGTTTGACATGCTTTGGTCTGTTACTTACTTGGAGTTCTAAGACACTACCCTCATAAGTTGACTCTCAGTCTGTGTCAACTAATTTTCAGAGAAGACATTCAAAATAATCTGACACAAATTTCACTCTCTGGCCATTCTATATCTGTAAAATTCAGGGTCCCCCATCCCCTATTACAGTATCAAGTTAGGGAAACATACGGTAATCCACAAGTTTTCTCTGTAATTTTCTGCCAGGTTGACTCTTGAGGCAGATGATCTGTTAGAGCAGTCAATTACGATGTGTGATCCATTTTCGATGCTTATCAATAGCTAGATTATTTCAGTTTTGGATTCTCTTTAACTTCACAGTTATTATACGGTACTTTCTAGGAATCAGTGTTGGCATCTAGCCTATCATTTTGATATATATTCCAACCTGAACTTGATGTTATCCATTTCTGATTTCAGCCAGCTTTCTGTTCCTGATAGTATGGGGTCATTATTACTTTTAATAAGCTATACTAATTTTAATCATTATCATGTTTACTGCTGCAGTTTACTTATATCATATCTATATTTCCTCTTTCTGATCTGCAAGGACAAAAACTCTCCTATGAAAGAAACAAAGCTGATCTCTCTATGTTTTCTGTAACTCGTTGTCCTTAAGAAGGACTTTCTTTAATCTAAAGAAGCAAATTTGTATGCCACACATACTCTAATATCCTAGTACACACTTCCAGTACATATCTGTCTGTGATGTTAGCTGTTATTTTGAAACTAACATAAAATAACACTGAAATGAGTAAGAGCTGCATCATATATAATGGACATGTTTTATCAACAGTGAAAAACGTGTGTTGTAGCAGATCAGAATATTCTCAGAGAAACCATTGTACATTCTTCTGCGGAGGCAGAATGGAAGTACTCAAGTCCCTAAAATATCTTTGGCGACAATATGTTTCAGTAACAGTATGAGGAGTCATATCAACCAATGTATTCAGAGCGTGAATATGTATGAGCTAATCTTGTTCAAATTATGCTTCTTCTGAAAACACTGCAGTTGCAAGGGATGACACATTGTTAAATAGAACAATTCAAGTGCAGGTAAAATGGCTGCTTGATGGTCCTTGCACACACTGTGTGTGGTACAGTCACAGCAGGTTCTCACTTAATACTCTTCAGACATCCATGTGGTCAACATTGCTTGCTGTAACTACTTGTCTCACCCTGATACAAGAGTCATAATCATTGCATGAAGTACTGTCTCATCAGAATGCAGCACCTCTCCTTTTTAAACCTACCCCAGTCATAAGTAGATACCTTAGTAATCTCATATTCTTTAAGATGACAATCACTTCCTCCAAATGTATTTACAGCACAAAGTTGAATTTGAGAAAATGAGACACCACTGAGAAAGGATCATACTTATCTTTTCTTCTCCCATCAGTGGCTTTAACCATTTCATTAAATAACACACAAAAACAAAAAAGAATACAAACATAAATAATATAAAATAAAATAAAACTAAAAGTAAAAATAAAATAAAATATTCAGAAATTCTTCCTTTTGCTCAGGGGAAACATCATATTTTCCTTAGAACACACAGGTGTAATTTGTAATTGTCTCTGTATTAAACCACCTAATAGTGGAATCACAATGTCATTAATCAGTAGGAGCAACAGTAATTGAAATGAAATTAAATGTTTGGACAACAGGCTGTGGACTGTAGAAAATGTGACCAATGAACCTTATTCTGATTTTATATAGAAAATTTGGTTTTGATGCATCTCTGCACAGTGCATTGTTTATTTATTTTAATTTTATTTATTAATTATCCTTAGATGATTAAGTATGACAATATTCGATATGTTAGATACAATTGTGAAATAATACACAGTCTGGTCACATTTATACGGTGGCTGTTGCCTATGTTTGACATCAACATGTGATAACTACTTACAGATAGCACATGGTACCACTAAAAGTGGATGGTATATAAAGCATGTTGGAGGTGTGCAAAAAACAGTGCAGGTGTTATCATAATGTGGAAACAGTGCAATTTATCTAATGTATAGAAGATTGTGATCATTGGCTTTAGTGCCAATGGTAGAAGTGTTTCCAAAACAGTGAAGTTTGTAAGGTCTTTGCTTGCCACCATGATTAAAGTATACTGTGCATGGCAAAATTGCACAATCAGAAACTGGCATCATCTTAACTGTGGTGCATCATGGACCAAACATGTTAGGGGTGAACAATGGCTGCAGGGAAGTGCAAGTGCATATAGGCCTGCAACAGCTGGGCCACTAACTACTGAGATGAACCAAGCAGCTACTAACAGTGTCTGCTCATTGACTGTTCAGCAGATGTTACTGTTTGTAGGTCTCCACAGCTGATGCGCAGTTCATGCACCTATGCTGACAGCTTATCATCAACAAAAAAGGCTGAGATATGCACACCAATACTGCAACTTTACATCCACTAAGGGGTGACATGTCGCTTTTTCATCTGAATTGTGTGATACGCTCCATCTGGCACATGGTCATTGGCATTAACAGTGTGGAACATATGGAAGCAAAGGTTTCCAGGCTTGAGGAGTGAGGGTTATGCTATGTGGAATATTTTTGTGATGATCTTATCATTCTGGAAGGCACAGTGTGTCAACATTTTTACACAACTATCCTTGGTGACCATGTCAATCCCTACATGGGGACAGTTTTTGCTCACCACGATAGCATCTATCAGCAGGATAACGCAATGTGTTATACAGCCTGCAGTATATGCTCATGGTTCAAGCAGCACCAAAATGGGTTTGGCATACACTCATGGCAATCATATTCCCCACATTTAAACTGAATTGAGGATATGTGGGACCACCTTGATAATACTATTTGTGCTATGAAACTTAAACAAAACAGCAGCTATTTATTCCCAACCGATAAAAAAGAGTTATATGTTTGCACCTGTTACTGTCCTTCAAAGTAGTCACCAGCATTGTGTAGAACCAATTGCCAGCAATGTGGAAGGCATAATATATCATTAGCAGAGCCTGTTCTGTTGATGGTGCAGATGGAGTGGTCTAAATTTACGTGCATTCTCTCGTATGCATGTGATGGTGTTATGCTAATGCATTATATTCCTCCATGGTAGACCAGCAGTGCACAGTATTACTGTTCATTTTTGGAGCATCACCTACCACCAGCTTTTTTAAAAGAAGTGGCAACACTTCCTGCGCAACGCACCCATCATTATGCACGACAATACATGGGCACATCCAGCACAAGTTGTGGTTGCTCTGTTGGGTCGATGGGACTGGGAAGTACTGTACCATGCACCATACTCCCTGGACTGAAGTCCTTGTGACTTTGATTTTATTCCAAAGATGAAGGAACCACTTCATGCCATTCGCTTCATAACTGTTCCAGAGATTCAATAGGCAGTAGGCCACTCCATTCACATCATCAACAGAACAGGCTCTGCTAATAGTATACTATGCCTTCCACATGACTAGCAACAGATTCTACACAATGGTGGTTTCTACTTTGAAGAACAGGTGCAAACATAAGACACTTTTGTATCGCTTGTAAATAAATAGTTGCCACTATTTAAGTTCTAACACTCATATTTTAATTGCCAGTCAATGGCAAAAATGCTTTTGAACTTTCACAATTGTTTGCAGTTATCCACTTAATTCTGGGTAAACAGTAATTATTTTGTGTCCACTGAATTCATGCCACTCATCTGACTTATCAATAACAAAAATATTTTTACTACTTGATACTTGATTTTGTGCTGTTAGACAGATACTTTCTTTGTGAGTGACCGTATTATTTTAATTTTACTGTGACAATTAACTATTCTGTTTGAATACCATGTGCTTTTTGGTTCTTAATGACTTTTTAACTGCTTTACAGTACTGTTTTCATAGAGCTACTGCCTCTTGATAGTGACTGTTCCTAATGTCTTGATATAGTTCTCACTTTGTTTTACATGATACCCTTATCACATTAGTTGGCCATCCAGTTGCATTTTAATGTTAGTGACCTATTTAACTCTTCTAACAGAAAGTAACTTCCAAAGACTATCTTTATATTTCGTAAAACGTGTGGATGTTGCTACCTATGGCAAAGCTTGTGAAGTTCTTTAAAATTACACCAATGGAAAACATACATTATGTTTTCTATTATGACATGCACATCAAGAACAACCAACAGATACTAATAACTCTACATAACCCCATAATATTGTAAACATGCAGCAAACATGAACGATCTGATAATGAAACACTAGATGATTACAAACAGGTAATCAAAAATAAAAATCGAAGAATGAAATAAATGGCATATGGTTACAATAATTTCTGGAAGCCTTATCAGCACAGTCACAGTGTTCCACATCCATAATGGAGAAAAGTGTTATTCCCATCTGAGTTCTCCATGCATCTCTATAATATTTGTATACTGCTTGAAACCCCTGGTCACAAATCTAGCAGCACACTTCTGAACTACCCCTATGTCTTCCTTTAATGTGTACTGGTATGGATCCCAAACACTCTGGCAGTACTCAAGAAAATGTCACACTAGTTTTCTATATGCCCATTATAGATGGACTACACATTCACTAAATTATTCCTATGGAGTGAGATCAGCTGTTTGCCATTCCTTCTACCAACTTTGTGTGCCTGTTCCATTTACTATTGCTGTGAAATTTTACACATAGGCATTTAATTCATGTGATTGAGTCAAGCAGTCCACTAATAATGCTGTATGTTAATGTTACAGGGTTGCTTCCCATGTTTTTTATATAATTATACCAAGCTGCCAATCACCACACCAACTAGAAATTGTGTCTAAGTGATCTTGCATTCTCCTGCTGTCTCTCAATGACAACGCCTTCCTGTTCTCAACTGTGTCATCTACAAAAACTACAGATTGCTACTCCCACAGTCCATCAGATCATTTATGTATACCAAAGAATAAGAGTGGTCCTATCACATTTCCCTGGGGCACTCCTGATGATATCCTTGTTTCTGTTGAACACTGGCTTTAGAAGACAATCAGCTGGTTTCCATTAGTTAAGGAGTCTGTGAGGAACTTCATGTTTTTGAACTTAGTCCATATGTTCAAATCATCCTCAACAGTTTGTCGTATGTCTATGTGTCAAATGAATTGCAGAAATCTAGGAATACAGAATATCCCGGTTACCCTTCACCCATGGTTTGTGTGATATCACATGAGAAAGTGGAAAGCTGAATTTCGCATGAGAATGCTTTTTTATGGACAGAGGATTTTCTCCCTCAAGGATATATACTACATTCAGACTCAAAATATGTTCAAGAATTCTACAGCAAATCAATGTTAAGTATATTGGTCTATAATTATGTGGGTTCATTGTTTTACCTTTCTTGTATACAGGAGTTACCTCCAGTTTTTTCTGGTATCTTGGGACTTATTGCTGCGTGAGATATTCATGACAGATGCAAGCTAAGCAAGGTAGCCAATGATGCTGATTAGCCTCTGTGAAACTGAATTGGGATTTCATCTAGACCTGGCAACTTAAATGGCTCTGAGCACTATGGAACTTAACTTCTGAGGTCATCAGTCCCCTAGAATTTATAACTACTTAAACCTTACTAACCTAAGGACATCACACACATTCGAACCTGCGACCATAGTGGTCGCGCAGTTCCTGACTGTAGCACCTAGAACCGCTCGGCCAATCCAGCCAGCCTGGCAACTTATCTGTTTTCACTTCTTTCATATGCTTTTCTAAGCCACAGATCGCCATTTCTATGCACTCCATGCAGGAGGCTGTGTAAATGTCAACCCATGGTATGTTTATACAATCCACCTGCATGAAAAATGTCTTAAAAGTGAAATTTAAAGTGTAAGCTTTGCTTTTGCTGTCTTCAGTTGCCACCCTAGGCTTGTCAGTGAGTAGCTGGACAGAAGCCTTTGAACTACATAGTGACTTCACATGTGAACAGGATTTTCCCAGGTCTTCAGCAAGATCTTCTGCTTAGGTATGAGAGAGGAAGTTATTATATAGGATGAAGAAAAATTCGTGCACCCAGACGTGTCAGTTCAATTTCTCACATGCTGGTAATACAAAGATGTATCTTACAAAATTTCATTCTAACATTTATTGGGCAGTAAATCTATGTTAATGAATGGCAGCCTGGCAGCTCTGAGATCATGTGTACATTAACTAACTCTACATCTACATCTACATCTACATCCGTACTCCGCAAGCCACCTGACGGTGTGTGGCGGAGGGTACCCTGAGTACCTCTATCGGTTCTCCCTTCTATTCCAGTCTCGTATTGTACATGGAAAGAAGGATTGTCGGTATGCTTCTGTGTGGGCTCTAATCTCTCTGGTTTTATCCTCATGGTCTCTTCGCGAGATATACGTAGGAGGGAGCAATATACTGCTTGACTCTTCGGTGAAGGTATGTTCTCGAAACTTCAACAAAAGCCCGTACCGAGCTACTGAGCGTCTCTCCTGCAGAGTCTTCCACTGGAGTTTATCTATCATCTCCGTAACGCTTTCGCAATTACTAAATGATCCTGTAACGAAGCGCGCTGCTCTCCGTTGGATCTTCTCTATCTCTTCTATCAACCCTACCTGGTGCGGATCCCACACTGCTGAGCAGTATTCAAGCATTGGGCGAACAAGCGTACTGTAACCTACTTCCTTTGTTGTCGGATTGCATTTCCTTAGGATTCTTCCAATGAATCTCAGTCTGGCATCTGCTTTACCGACGATCAACTTTATATGATCATTCCATTTTAAATCACTCCTAATGCGTACTCCCAGATAATTTATGGAATTAACTGCTTCCAGTTGCTGACCTGCTATTTTGTAGCTAAATGATAAGGGACCTATCTTTCTATGTATTCGCATCACATTACACTTCGCTACATTGAGATTCAATTGCCATTCCGTGCACCATGCGTCAATTCGCTGCAGATCCTCCTGCATTTCAGTACAATTTTCCATTGTTGCAACCTCTCGATACACCACAGCATCATCTGCAAAAAGCCTCAGTGAACTTCCGATGTCATCCACCAGGTCATTTATGTATATTGTGAATAGCAACGGTCCTATGACACTCCCCTGCGGCACACCTGAAATCACTCATACTTCGGAAGACTTCTCTCCATTGAGAATGACGTGCTGCGTTCTGTTATCTAGGAACTCCTCAATCCAATCACACAATTGATCTGATAGTCCGTATGCTCTTACTTTGTTCATTAAACGACTATGGGGAACTGTGTCAAACGCCTTGCGGAAGTCAAGAAACACGGCATCTACCTGTGAACCCGTGTCTAAGGCCCTCTGAGTCTCGTGGACGAATAGCGCGAGCTGGGTTTCACACGATCGTCTTTTTCGAAACCCATGCTGATTCCTACAGAGTAGATTTCTAGTCTCCAGAAAAGACATTATACTCTGTCAGCAAAAATAGCAGTGCTGTGCAGTTGCTCTAGTGAATAATATTTCGGTCTAGCATGCAGGGGCTTGAGGGTTTGGTTCTGAGTCAAGGCTTATTTGTTTTTGTTTTTTAAAAGTAGTATGTGTGATATAGTATCTGGAGTCTTAGTCATCATACAGACATACAGTAGGTCTTCTACTAAACATTTGCAGCTATGTACTATGAACACAGAAATGGAAGTACAATAACTTTCATTGGTCAGCTTTCAAAGAAGCCTTTTGCATCTCATGGATGTGAACTGTTTCGCACCACTACATCTGCTAGGTTCCAAATCTGTTTTCTTTGTACCCTCCTGCAATGGTCCCACCAAAAACCACATTGCTAGCCCCACTGGTGACATAAGCCCTAATAGTTTGTATTAAGCAGTGGGACTAGTTTGGGAAGGTACACACAACACAAGTTCAGAATCTAGTAGATTCGGAAGTGCGAAAAAATTTGCATTCACAATGTGCAAAAAGTTTCTTTAAGAGATAACCAATGAAAACAATTGTATTTCCTCTTCTGTTTGTAGAAGACCTACTGTAATCAATGTTTGATGATTAAGATGACAGATACTGTACCATACAGGTTACTTTTTGCAAATAAAAACAAATAAATCTTGATACAGAATCAAACCCTTTACCTCCTGCATGCTAATCCAAAACACATCCATTGCACCAACTGCACTGCACTATGGCTATGTTCTGACAGATGTTGTTACTGTATACATGATTGCAATGTTGCCAGATTTCCTGTGTTAAATGTCACTTTACTTATCAAAATACATGCAGGACAAAATTTTGTGAGAGAGATTTTTGTATTGCTATAATGTAAGGAATTGTGCTGTGAAGTCCGAGTTAACAATTTTTTTTTTCACCTTTTATACTTTATGCTCTGATATCCCTACAGATACACAAATTTCTACTAATATGTGCCTGTCCATATTTGTCTGTTATCTTTTGAACTGAGAATTAAATGAATCCCCACATACTCAGAATTTTCCAAATTTCATTATCGTACCACAGTGGGTACTTTCCTTACTTCATCCACTTTCTTGGCACATGTATCTCCAGTACACAATTTAAAATCAGTTTAAACTACACCCATAATTCATCTTTGTCTATCATATTGGGACTTAATGTTATCTATCCAATGTCTTAGTGGGATGCTAACAACTACTTATGTGCTTTTTCTACCACGCATACTCTCCTGTCATTCTTGGATTTATTAAGTTTGGTAACCATCATCGCAATAATAACACCATGATCACTAATCCCTGTCCCTATAGAAATGTAAAGTTAGGCTCTGCAAGACTTGCAATGTTGGCTTGCCAAGTACTTTGGGTACCTTATAGAAAAGCAAAATATGTATAAATAAAAATGCAGAAATATGTGTCCGATAAAGAATCAAGTCAAATTCCATCTGCATGAAAATGATCTGATGAAAGCAGTTTCATAGAACTGGTCAGTCATGGGTTGAGCATAGCTTATCTTTGCCATCTCTCATAACACTTGGTTTTAAACAGGTACCTTGGTTTTCACAAAAGAGGAGCATGTACTAGTTATTACAAAACAATGACAATGATGAAAATGTATACCAAAATATAACCTTATTGTGAAACTTATTGTTTCATGGTGTGTAGCATACTGGAGATTGTGTTATGCTAATTTTTTTCTTAGTATTTAACTTCTGTCTCTTCTTTATTTGGCAAAATTGTCAATTATCTAAAAAGAGCTAGTGTAGTTACGAAATTTAACAGTCAACAGTTGAAGCATCTGAGCTATGCCCCATCCTCACAGCTTTACTTCTACCAGTACATCATCTGCCTAGAAGTTTTATTTCAGTGCACACTCCACTGCAGAGTGAAAATCTCATTCTGGAAACATCCCCCAGGCTATGGCTGAGCCACGTCTCTGCAATGTCCTTTCTTTCAGGAGTGCTATTTCTGCAAGTTCCACAGGAGACCTTCTGTAAAGTTTGGAAGGTAGGAGACGATGTACTGGTTGAAGTAAAGCTGTGAGGATGGGGTGTGAGTTATGCTTGGGTAGCTCAGATTGTAGAGCACTTGCCTGCAAAAGGCAAAGGTTCTGAGTTTGCGGCGCAGTCCGGCACACAGTTTTAATCGGCCAAGAAGTTTCATATCAGCACACAGTCCACTGAAGAGTGAAAATCTCATTCTGGAAATAATTAGGCCTATTAAAAGCACAGACTACTCAAATGATCATTCAGATTCTTATCAGCCAGCAGGTCCATTTCCCAAAGGTGGTAAAGTGGGGAAATAGGACCTACTCCACTAAATATAATGAAAAACTCACAATGAAAGTACAAAGAATTTGATGAGAATGGTTTCATCATTGATCAGGACTGTGTTTACTGTAAACTGTGTTGTCTCTTTGGAGGATAGGAATCGTTATCTACTTGGGGAGGAGAGATTCTAGATTATGCATGTGGCTAACCAAAAGTACAGTGTGGCACAAAATTTACACTGTACATTTGAACTCATCTTTTGTTCTCAGTTCATAGTGTGAGAGAAACACAGTTGAACCTGGAGTGGATGCAGAACTGAAGAAACATGAAAACATGTGGAACCACAACCTAAAGCATTTTGTCAACAGGATGTTAACACTGGTATTCAACAACATAGCTTCTTCTGGAGAGAAGAAAGAAATTACAAAATCAGACATTGGAAATGTGTTAGCAATTATTGAACTTCTTGCAAAGTATGATTCATTATTACCCTATGTAATAAATAAACCAAAATATACACAAAAGTACAATACCCCTTCAATTTAAAATGAGTTAATAGATATCCTATCCCATGCAGTTGCCAAGGAAATTATTGATGACATTAAATCTGCTCCATTCTTCACTGTTGTTACAAATACAAGTCAAGACGTTACAAAAAGAAATCAACTAATGCAGATAATTAGATATGTTAACAGATTCAACTGATGGTTGTGGAAAGCCTTGTGATGTGAAGATAAATGAAAGCTTTTTAGATTTTAGTGAAATAAAGACTGAGGTACATTAGGAATAGAAAATAAAATTATAAATGCAATAGATGAAAAGGGACTTTTGTTAACTAAATGCAGTGGTGAGGGTTGTGATGGTTGCATCACTGCATCAAGAATATACCAAATATTTAGAATGAGATTTCAACAGACAAAGATATGCAAAATAAATTCATTGTGCAGCGCATAATTGAAATCTAACACTTAATAATGCTGCATGAGGAATTTGAGAAATCAGGTCCTTTTGTAACACATAGAGAACATTGTATCTCTCCTTCAAGTGTAGTGTTGGAAGATGGGAACCTTTGGTATCTTTTTGTACCTTATAAGAGATTTGCACCACATCTTGGTCTTCAAGATACCAGTCTGTTAAACTCTATCATTATGCTTATGTTTATACTTAAGTGTCTGTTAAAATGATATTGATATTTAAGAAAAGGGAAGAAAGAGAATGAGGTGTTGTATTGAAAATCCAATTACACAAATGTTAATTCATATTTCATATAGTGCCACAATCAAAGATTATTGAATGTGCTAATTTATCATCTCAAATTATGCAATTGGAAAAGTAGATCTTGAGGAAACTTTTCTTCTTGTTCAGAATGTAGATGATAATTTATCTTGTTATCAACACAGTTATGAAGAACCAGTATCATTAGTTACATCTTTGTCACAGAAAAATTCCATTTCACCACAATTTGAAAATAAAAGAATCAAAAAGTGACAAAATTTTTTAAGGATCGTGTCAGGACAAGTGGCTAGTGGATCAAAATATGTATTTCAAAACTACTGTTTGTAATGGCCATGTGGACATTATTGTAGCCCAGTTTGAAAGAAGGTGTGAGGTTATGCATAGGCTTAATGATAACTATATTTTCATAACAATTTTCCCAAAATGTCTAAATTCTGTTTCCAATAAATAGATCCACAATGCAGCAGTTATTCATCAAAATGAATATGAGGAGAATATATTACTGAATTCCCAGGCCCGGCAACAGGTATCACAAACACTCTGGAAAAATTTATATGCAGAATTATATGGTCGAAGACTGACTTAGTGAACTCACATGGGGTGTCCCTCAACTCAAACAGGAATTCATTGTTCCATATGTGTTCAGAAGCATTGTATATCACTATGATTAGGATGGTGAAAGTATTTAGTTGTGTTACTCTTAGTTTGACCACTATCAGACTCCAAAAATATGCATGAGGTTCTTAAATGAAATGTGTGTGACAGTTTGCACAGTTGCAGTAGACACCCTTGGTGAAAGCAATATCTGGGCAGCCCTCAGAATCATATTCTTGAACTGCAAAATCAAATGCCTCTTTAATCACATTCTTGAGCTGCAAAATCAAATGCCACTTGTATTGCATTCATTAACTCAGCAACATGTGCAGGAGTGTTGTACCCAGCCACTGCCAGGAATATTGGAACATAGGCTGATAGACTGGAGCATACAAGTGGTAATGAATAATAGAATACATTTTGAATATGAAAAGTCTATTTCCCAATTTAGTGTTGCAGTCACAGCATAGAGTCCTTTAGAAGTTTTTTATAGTCAATGCATATAATTTATCTCAGTAAAAGAAGTGTATATCTGAAAGCTGTATGTATTTTGTTGTTTTTGGTGAAATGATTACGTATTCAGTGTCTTTGAGTACAAATGAATCACTTACTGTTTTTGTGTCCTTGTCATTGTCATCAATAAAATTCATGAGACAGGATTTTAAATGCCCTTTTGACATTTTTCCAATTTTGCTAGCTTCCAAATGTATATTTTGTGGAAGTTTGTCTTAAATAACCTTTTAAACATTCGGGTCTAAAGTTTTTTTCCTCAAGACAAATGCATAGTTTTTTTGTCAAGTGACCATTTATTATAAGTCCATCATCCATTGTATAAATATGAGTTGTTACATGTGCAAGCCAAACCAGGGAACTGTTGAACTTCACCCTTTTCTTGCTTAATGTCACATCAGAAGTTAGTTCCTAATTAAATGAACTACAATCAATGTTCCAAATGAAGTGTGGCTGAATCTGGAAACTTGCAGATTTCTGGTTTACTTCCTCAACAAAACAGCACCTACATTGGTGAATATTTTGGCCTTCCCATATCTCTCTGGCTGTCATGAAAGTAGTGATGCATCTGTGGTACATCCTGTATTCATTGTTCACACATGTTACATGAGTTGTACAAGATTTATACTTTGTGTGTCTCATTTATCTTGCTTTTTGTAGGGCCCAAAATTTCAGGCAACAGTAATGGACATCTGTTAATTCGTTACTTGCTACGTCAAATTTAGATGGAACGTCTTTTAACTGGAGTGTTCTAACTTCAGTTCTTTCACTTCTGTGATTGCCTTATTTCCTCAAAATAGATGTTCATTACAACTTTTTTTCTCCACATAATCAATCATTACTTTGATGTCCAACGTGCATTTTGTAGATGGATGTCTCTTAGGTCACAACTTTATGTGGAGTTGTGTGATATGCATCATAAATACATTAAAGGTATTCTTTTGAAAATTTTGTTGAAGCACTAATATTATTGGATTCATCTTCTGATGAAGGTTGGTAGTCACCAGAATTGTTAGCTTCTTTTTCAAGAGTACTGTTTCTGCCACTGCTACAAGCACTTTAATGTTGAACACTATTAATTGTGTTATTTTCTGTAATGTCATTTTCTTCATCCTGTATCCTGTTCACTGTAACTTAAATTGAGCACTCACATGAATTTACATGTTCTTGAATATTCAGATCCACCTAGAACATTGTGAAAGCATCATCACCCAGTCCAAGAATGCCTACCATTGTATAATGACTTCCTAACTTGGATACTACAAAACTTAAAACATTCCAAACATTAATGGTTTCATTCAGTTTTGCTGTATGTGTATAACATTACGGCCATGTGTATGCTAAACACATCATTATGCAGTATACACTTTTTAACACTTACCAGTATTAATAATTTTATTTAAAACTTTGAAAATAATGACTGAATAATTCCTGTAGCTATATTTCATGGGATTATACTATGCATGTCATTAAATTTCTGCTTCTGTCTGCCACAATTTAAGTTATGTTAGTTACTGATAATTTCTGTATTTTATTTTAGAGCACCCACTTTCTTTTCTCTTCTTTTCTTTCTCTCTCTCTCTCTCTCTCTCTCTCTCTCTCTCTCTCTCTCCCTCTCTCTCTCTGTCTCTCTCACTCTCTCTCTTTCTCTCTCTCTTTAAATTCTTTTTATACCCCCTCCCCCCAAAGTAGGTGCACATCACATACATTACACCTCTGCTCTATACTGACATTCTTAATAACACCAAGGCTGTTTGTCACTACAAGTTCTAAAATATTTTCATTGTTTTGGGGTTTTCAGACTAGTAGTTGAAGACAGTATTTCAAAGACTGGTTCAAAAGTGCTACCCAAGAATGTCTGTCCACAACACCTGCAATGTATCCCTGCAAGTCCCAGTCCATACTCATTCGATTGAAGTCCTCTCCAACTAATTATCTGGGTATTTCCACAGTACTGAGCATAGAATTTCTGTGAATGATTATCAGAACAGAGTAGCTGGTAAAAATTATGCAAGAACTGAGTTCACCTATGCCTTCCACTCATGTCCAGATAACTTAAGAGACAGACTCATTTTCAATCGCAATACACAAAATATTTTTGTCTACAGCAATTAACACATGCCCTAGTATGGGGGTCTTCATTTGTGTTTCTGATATTCGTTCCATGCCTCACTAAATACTCCAGAGATTTCTTGTTTACATTTCATCCAGCTCATGGTTCTGACAACAATTTCAGTATTACAACTTTCATGGAGGGCAGTATGTTCAGGAACTTTTAAAAAAATTCCTTTAGAATTTACAGTTAAGATTTTGACACTGAAAGTATTATTAGTTTGTATGCAATCTGCTTTCACTCTCTGTGTATTGACTGACAAGTTTCATGAGATAACCTCAACGTCCTCCATGACACAATCACTCTGCTATCTGAGTAGCCTATTGCTTTCCACAGTTGCTCCCTGACATGCCAAGGTGAGTTCTACAACTCTCCATCGCATAACACAGGTCTGAAAATCTGCAAGCATGACAGTCACAGAATCAACAGAGCCTTTGAATGAGACCCTTCACTCAACCCCAAACCAAAGATTTCCAATTAACTCGGGACCAAATGTTGAAGACTTTTAGTTCTCCATTACCCCATGAGCAATGTCACCTGTCTTTACCCCTTCCACTAGCTATTCATAGGAACTCCGGAAGGACTCAGAATTCAAGTGACAGTTTTCACCACTCCTGCCAGTCCCCCATATAAACTGCGGATGGCATCGGAACATGGTGTTAACATGAGCAACAACTTGCAGAACACTGCACCCTGCAACATCAATAGCCAGAGGCAGAGCCTCCTTCACATCTCAGATGAGGCATCCAAGGAGACACACTGAGTACACACTGGATTTCTTTCCAGTGCTCAATGATATTTCCCTGAGGGGCTCCACAATGCATCTAATGTTGGAACTCTCAGTAACTAGGAAACACAATCCCATTTGCCTTCTCAGACACTGCTGAAGAACTTGCCACCTGTCCTCTCCTAGGGTGAATGGGTGAGGCCATATGGCCAGCCTTGACATTGACTCTCTGCCTCAAGTGACATGATCACGTAACTACGCATCACCCACTCTGCAGTGATTCTGGACCCCTGAATTGCATACGCTGAAAAGTGCCATGACAGCAGAACCCATAAGCAAAATAGGCAAGACCAGAGGTGTCCTACATGATGGGTCAATTTCTCTGCTGCTGCCACATCATGAGGAAGCAGCCTGCAGGTGGCTGATCATAGCCATGACCTTCTTTAGATGTTTGTGAACTGTGATCTCCTGTGTAGGCACTCAGGATTTACACCCTTTATCTATCTTGCCACTACTAATTTAAGAATTAAGCTGTGAAACCAAACAGAAAAAGCTAAATATATGACTAGTTAGTCTCCTGGTGCTTTACCAATCTAGGAATAATGCCCACTGGTGTGTGGTGGTTGAAAGGAGGAATTTTATGACCACAAACACTCTCTGCAATGAAATGATGACTGAATTCAGTATATCAAACATCTCAGTAACAGCATGATTAGTTGGTCGCTGTATAAATGGTTTTGTATTCATTTATCATCTTCACACAACACCAAATGGCCTAGAATTTTCTTGTCAGACTGGCAAGCAAAATTTAATTATAAAATTCACCAAATATTTCTTGTGTTTCTATGCTTACCTTCATTTAGGCTTCATTCAGCTTCAGTGTGTCAACCAGACTATGAATTGATTTGTATCTGTAAAGAAATTCTTATTTGCTTTTGTTGCCAATTTATGAAATTACTGTTGAACCACAGTGGGTCTTTCCCAAGGACACTGATGATGTTTGTTACTGTGGTTGTGCACACTCAAGCTTCAAGTTGCAGAATTAATTTCGTAAATCATTCCAACAAAGTTAGAAGGGAACGATACTGTCACAATCCCACGATTCATTCTGAATTTTTTCTTGTTTGTAGACTGGCAACAATTTTTTAAAATCTGATTATAATTTCAGTTTGTTTTACTTGTTTGTAGTTAGAATATACACTATGCTATCAAAAGTATCTAGACACCTGGTTAAAAATGACTTACAAGTTTGTGGTGCCTTCCATCAGTAATGCTGGAATTCAGTATGATGTTGGCACACCCTTAGCCTTGATGACAGCTTCCACTCTTGCAGGCATATGTTCAATCAGGTGCTGGAATGTTTCTTTGGGAATGGCAGCCCATTCTCTATGGAGTGCTGCACTAAGGAGAGGTATCAGTGTTGTTCGGTGAGGCCTGCATGAAGTCGGTGTTCCAAAATATCCCAAAGGTTTTCTGTAGTATTCAGGTCAGGTCTCTGTGCTGGCCAGTCCATTACAGGGTTTGTTATGTTCATACAACCACTCTGCAACAGCCAGTGCATTATGAACAGGTGCTCAAACGTGATGTAAGATGCAATTGCCATCTCCAAACTGCTCTTCAAGAGTGGGAAGCAAGAAGGTGCTTAAACCATCAATGTAGGCCTGTGATGTGATAGTGCCATGCAAAACAACAAGGGGTGCAAGCCCCCTCCATAAAAAACACGACCACACCATAACACCACCACCTTTAAGTTTTACTGTTAGCACCACTCACACTGGCAGGTGACGTTCATCGGGCATATGCCATATCTTCACCCTGCCATCTCATCACCACACTATGTACCATGATTCATCCCTCCACACAACGTTTTTCCACTGTTCAGTCATCCAATATTTATGCTCATTACAACAAACAAGGATTCTTTAGGTATTTACCAGCATGATGTGTGACTTATGTCCATGAAATCCAAGTTTTCTCACCTCCTGCCTAGCTGTCATAGTACTTGCAGTGGATCTTGATGCAGTTTTGAATTCCTGTCTGATGGTCTGGCTAGATGTCTGCCTATTACACATTACGACCCTCTTCAACTGTCGGTGGTCTCTGTCAGTCAACAGATGAGTTTGGCCTGTACACTTTTGTGCTGCACATGTCCCTTCACATTTCCACTTCACTATTACATCAGGAACAGTGGAACTAGGGATGTTTAGGAGGGTGGAAATCTTGTGTACAAATGTATGACACAAGTGACATCCAATCACCTGACCATGTTCGAAGACCATGAGTTCCACAGAGCACCTCATTCTGCTCTCTCACAATATCTAATGACTGCTGTTGTTGCTGATATAGAGAACTCGGCAGTACAAGGCAGCACAATGAACCTAAAATGCAAAACATTTGCTTTTGGTGGTGTTAAGATACTTCTGATCACATAGTATATATAAATATATGTTCAGATGATATAAATGAGTTTGACCCTTTTTTATCAGGTTGAAGAAACACAGATGGGGGCCAAACGTAAGATGGCATCCAAATGGAAAACATCGAAGCAGAAGAAAGCTCGGAAAGGGAACACACACAGTACATCAGAGGTAGGTAAAATAATTAATGAGCATAATATCTCTGGGAGGCTTGGGCTAAAGTTTGAGTAACCACCACTATCCAGCTCTGGTGTCAAAAAAAAAAAAAAAAAAAAAAAAAAAAAAAAAAAAAAAAAAAAAAAACGCAAGATGTCACTTGCAGGGAATTTATAAATCCTTGATGGCAGAAAGCATAATTAAAAAGAATGGCAATGGTGGAAAAATTTTAAAAAAGTAAGGTGCAGATCTCTTGAAGAATTGCCAAACAGTGGAACTAGTTCCAGTAGTACTTTGTGTGCTCTCCTTCTTCCTTTTTAGCCAATTAAAACTTAACATTTCAGCAGATATTAACATAAGAAAGCCAATCAATTGAATTGCATAAATATGGTACCATGTTCAAAGATATTTCATACTTGAAAAAGTATATGTAAGTTTCACTTGAATTGGATAAAAATTGCATCACATTAAAATATATTTGACTCTGAATTGTGTCAGACTAGGTTAATGTTCATGTATATTTCTCACTACTACAATATTTCCGTTTCAAAGAACTATGTATGTTGCACTTAAATTTGCATCAACTGCAAAGATCTTTGCCTCTGAATTGTGTAAATTGACACCATTCAGGAGACAAACACACACACACACACACACACACACACACACACACACACACACACACTTATATCTGAGTAACAAAAGCTGGGGTGCAAAAATTAAGGACAATAGTAACTTCTGGCTGATGTGTGACTGCCAAGTTACATGGCCAATGAAACTAGGACCCTATATTGGAAGAACTCCTACAATATAGTAAAGAAGTAACTGTAAGATGTATGGAGTGAGAACAATAGAAATAACAGTTTTATCTGAAGACAATAATGATTTTGAAGCCACCACAATCTATGGTGGTCCCCTGGACATTACAAAAGGTGAGATATGGTGCTTATTTGCATGTGTTATCAGCATGGATGTAAATGCACAGTGTGCAATATTCTCACATGCTGGCCCCAAGGTTTGTAAAGAATTCTTGTGGTAGGGCATTCCATTTCCCCACAAGTGTGGTTGACAGATGCTGAAAGACACTGGTTCATGTGGATGTGGTGCAATACGTTTCCCCAACACAACTGCCACTTGGTTGATGTAGTTTAACTCAGGGGGAATGGGCAGGCTGATTCATGTGCTGCATATGTCTCATTCCAAGAGCTCCTCTACATATGATGTCACACATTTTCACAAGTAAAAATGAAGACAGTGATAAATGAAAGTGCCATGTGGCTAGGGTCTCCCGTTGGGTAGACTGTTAGCATGGAGGAAGTATTTGGAGTTCACGCCACTTCGACGACTTGCGTGTTGATGGGCATGAAATGATGATGATAAGGACAACACAACAGCCAGTCCCTGAGCGGGAAAAATCTCCAACCTAGATGAAATTGAACCTGGGCCATTAGAAGATGCACATGGTGAATGAGTACAGAGTCACATTAACTTTGCCTAGTGAGTGTATCATGTTCAAAGGTTTGAGGGTCAGTGTGCCCATGCAACTTTATGCCTCCTGACATAATAACACTTGGACCACCAAATTGATCATTTTCAACAATATTTCTGGGTACAATCTGTATTTCCAACTCTTCCTATATGATGGTACACCCAGCAATGCTGAACATGATTATTTTGATCGGCCATGTATTTCTATAAGAACTTTGCAAACTGTTCCACGATCAGCTGCAAATTGAATAACTGTATCATGTTGCTCAACCCATCTTGTTTGATAATGTGACTACAGTGAGTGTTTTAGCTCACTCTTAAATGTTGTGAACAACTTGCTGGACACTGTAAAGAACAGTACTACTTCTTCAATAGTCCCAAGTGAGTTTCTCACACTTGTAACTCTGTAATTACCTAAGTCAATGATGTTGAGCTGATGACTTTGACATGGTGCTACTTGCATGTTAACAGCTTTCTTTTTTATTATACCTACAGCTCCTTTCAATTCTGATATATTAACTGAGCAACCATCACAGCCTATACCCACACTGTTTTCCAGTGACAGAGAAAGGCTTTCCATTCTCATTAGAATCATAGTACCTAATACTTCACCATTAATGCTATGCTCTTCATCTTGATTCTCTTGGGGTTCATTGACAGTGTTTCACTAAAATCATTCTCGTTATGGACGTCAACGAAACACAAAAATCTTTCGTGTAATTTGAGGTCACTGTCAACATATCTTGCACCTACATTCAGTTGGGCAACGTGCACTATGCCCGTAGTCTCATCGAAGATTATGCTGTAACAATAAGAATCTTGGATTTCCTCCAGTATTCTTGATAACATCACTGTTTCACAGCACAAAATAAATTCCTTACACATTATTTTACTTATGTAAGTGGTGTTTGCTTCATTGGTCTCAAGGTGATGTTTTAGCTGCAAGTCTCCAGTGTCAATTCTAAATCTTAGAAGAGCTCTAAAGTTTCTCTTATTACTCACTGTACTTTCATGATCATTTTTGTATTCTAATAGACTCCCATCTTTTCTATGCCCCAGCAGAGGACTATCTTGCTTTCCATGAAATATGATTGTTTATGTCATGGGTACAAGATGGTCTCTGATTTCCCTAATGCGTTCCAGTCTCTGCCTTGACAATTGGTTTATGACCTCAAGTTTGTAGTTGTCTCATCTCACCAACAATAAATTTGCATCTGTTGATGCTTCAACATGGTACTGGAGCTGAGAGTGGGTCTCAAGGTTACCATCTTTACCAGTAAGTTTGGCAAACTTTTTTAGTGGTTCAGTCACAAGTTTCTTAACAATAATGGATTTATTTCCTCTAGCCATTTTATTATTCACAAAAATTGAACAGTTAATGCAAATATGTCCCTTTTCAACTTGTGAGAACACCAGCCATGGATATTCAAGGTGATTAATGAGCACTTGTCTGTGCTCAACCCACCCCCACTTGCTGTGGTCGGAGGTAGGAAAGATATAACCCATTTCTGGTTTCCTTGTTGGAGCTGTGAGAATCTTGTGTTTTATATCATCACTAATATTTCCTGACACTAATATACCCAAATAACTGCCACTGTCTGTGGGATTAAAGGAATCAGTCAATGAAGTACTGGGCTCTGCCTGTACATCTGGTGGTGTTTTTGCGGCTGAGTTTTGACCGGAATCTTCAGATGTTTCTACTTTTACATAATGATCCACTTATTTATATTGTTATGACATAGTACACTTACCACTAAAACACATATGGTCACACTCCACATATTTCTAATATCACTAAGCACAACACTGACTGAAGTCCATGGTAATAGCCAATAATCACAGTTGTCCTCTTTTTATCATTTACAAGTTATTGCAACAATTGTAGCTTTCAAACTGACATCCTGGCAATGAATCTGCTTCCCTTATAAATGTGGCTTGGTTGTTTCAAGAACATTTGCTTCCAGATTGTTCATTTCCAGACTTCTATGGAGCGTGAACAAATACTTACTATGAAAGTGAAAAGTCAATATCTGCCTTATGACGTATAATGTAAGGACGAGTTTCCAATGATGACATCAACTGGCAATTTATGTGCAAGGAACTTTCATTGTTGATTCCATTCCTTTCTAGTGCATTCACTAGAGGGCCAATATAGTGACAATGCATTTTTAGGAATCTTCTCGAAAGTCACTATTACCAGAGATTTACGCAGCAATAGTTTCCCCTTACCTAATTCATATTATGAGTTAGGTTTGGCAAACTATTGTTACATTATTAGTAAAAGTGTTGTTATCAGTCAACTGATCAACTGATCTTCACACTTGCACTTGCTACAACTAGGCCTTTTGACTTATTCATTCTTCAGTCTCAATATATCTGCTTCTGAATGTAAACTAGCTTCCTATTCAGTTCATATTTATAATGCTATGTATCAAAGATTCTCTGTACAAGAAAACAATAGAGTATTTGTGACTTGTCTTGAACAAATGCCAAGCACAATAATGTACTGACATCACTAGAATGGCTGCCACTTTTCTTGGAGGTATGTGTTAGCTATCTACTACGTGCCAGACAGAAATGTATAAAATACGATGAGGCGGATGTGTGTGCTACATAGGAAAGTACAACTATTCTACAACACGATTCAGTCAAGTTGACTGACAAAGAAATGAATGAATAGCATGCGAGCTGACTGACGGGTTTGGTGTGGGCCTCAATGCAGGTGACCATGCAAGGGAGGGATCACCGCCCAATGCGCTCCCCAAATGTATCAGCCACCCAGAATCCAGACTGCTCAGTGCCTGTCTGACAAACTGTCCCATTTCACTGTATGAGCAATGTCATATTCGGTGGATGCTGCATCTGATTTGTTGACTACAACATTATCTCTGTTCACCCAATCTATCAACTATGCCCCTGGGCATCAGTTTGAATATCCAGGTCATATGAAGCTACAGGTTTAGAAGCTTACAATCACAGAATTGAAAACATGGTGATGTATTTTGAGATACAGTTTGATACATTAATCTGATCCTTCCAGCAATGGAGAAATGAATATGATTATTAACCTACTTCCTCATGAAAACAGTCTTAAATTTAAGAACCTGTATTTATAGTTCGAATAGCTTCTCCATTATAAGTATAAATATCTAGGAGAAGTGTTTGAGAACTTTAATGGTATTTCGCATTTTTCAATAATGTGGATGTACAAGGGTCGTTCAAAAAGAAAAGAACTGCAAACATATTTACAGAAACCTGTACCTATATGTTAGAAGTATTGACCCTGGCTGTTGACACACTTGTCCCACAGTGACACAAGGTGGTGAATGGCAGTCTCATAAAATTGCTGGGTCTGGGATGTTTCCAGTTCCACGTGTACAGCTGGATGTCATCGGCCAATGTGAATCATTTGCCCTTCAGAGAATTTTTAAGGGGACCAAAAATGGTGTAATCACAGGAAGAGAAGTATGGAGAATGGCCAAGGACCTCTCATTTCTATAGGAGTGCCACGACTGTGTTGGCCACATGAGGATTTGCATTGTTATGGAGCAGAGTGACCCCACAGGTGAGATTCCCATGTCATTTTGATTTGATCACTTGGTGAAGGGTGGTCAAGGTTTGCAAGTGGCTCTGGACGTTCACTGTTGTCCTATGCTGCAGGAAGTGAATCAGAAGGGGGCCATCTTGGTCCCCTTAAAAAGGCTCCGAGGGGCAAATGATTCACCTTGGATGACATGTGGAACTGGTTAACATCATCGCCTGAGGAATTTTATGAGACAGCCATTCACAGCCTTGCGTCGCAGTGGGACAAGTGTCTCCAAAGGTAGAGTCAATTCTTCTAACATACAGGTACTTGTTTCTGTAATTATGCCCATCATAGTATTACCTGATGGAGCACTATTGTTTTTTAATTTTGTTTTTCATGATATTGCATGTGATAAGCAAGATTATATCTTTTTTTTTGTTTCTTATTGAGCGATGTGTTTGGTCATTGCGGACGTTGCAAGACATCCTGGTCAAGTTCAGTGGTTGTTCCTTCCACTCAGTTTTTTTTATTACAGAGGGCAACTGATTCTCTGACCGAACACGCTGAGCTACCATGCCGGCAACCAGGAGATCATTATATCTATGTCTACATGATAACTTTGGAGCTCACAATTAAGTGTCTGGCTGAGAGTTCATTGAAACACCTTCAAGCTATATTTCCTTTTCACTCTCGAACAGGGAGAAAGAAACATTAATTATTTTGGTGTGAGTTCTGATCTCACTCTCTCTCTCTCTCTTTTTCTCCTTTTTTTTATGATCATACCTGTATTTGCTGGTTCAAACCTACCTGATATTTTATACCTGGTGAGTATGCAATTTGATTAGAAGTTGCATATGAGGATCAGAGGCAAAAGCCTTCTGGAAATCTAAAAATATGGAATTATTTTGACACACTCTGTCAGTAGCACTCAGTACTTTTTGAGAATAAAGAGCTAGTTGTGTTTCACAAGTCTTTTGTTTTCTGTATCTTTTTTGGCTATTTGTCAATAAATGATTTATTGAGGTAGTTTCATAATTTTTGAACATAGCATATGTTCCAATAGCCTACTGCTAATTCATGTCCATGATCTTGGTCTGTAATTCAGTGGATTACTCCTATTTCCTTTGCTAATTGCTGGTGTGACCTGTGCAACTTTCCAGTCTTTAGGTATGGATCTTTCGATGAGTGGGCAGATGTATATGGTTACTCAGTATGGAGCTAATGTATCTACATACTCTGAAAGTAACCTGAGTGGTACATGGTCTGAATCAGAGACCTGGCCTTTATTAAGTGATTTAAGCTGCCTTACTACTCTGAGGGTGTCTAATTTACTCATGGCATACTTTTTTATGTGTTGCCATTATGGTATAGACAGCATTTTTTCTGTGTCACACTTGCAGCAAAATTCTGAAGATGTTTATTAGAGATTTGCTGCTGGAATTTTTCTTTTCAAACAAGACAAATGTAATCTGAATCAAGCACAATCATAGTGCTAATGCATACAACATTGTAATTATAAGCGAAAATAATGATTTAAAAGACAGTCATCCTAATATCAGTTTTGATTAACATATTTGAATTTATCATCATGTGCTACACGTTTTCAGTTCTGGATAGGAGATGTTTGGTTATAATCACTGCAGACTTAGATTGAGCATTGAAGTTATCAATATACTGCTCAGTTCAGTTGGACAAAAGATTGGTCTTAAGACTCGGGTGCTGAAATCTTGACCAAATATTTGCAGGAAACTTATGTTGGTGAAGCTGAGCTGTACTGGAGAGAGCATTTAGATCCATATTGGAACCACTGAAGAAATTGATTCAGGAAGGACAGCTATTCTGAAAGGGTAAGATGACAGACCAAGATGAAGGAGATGGGGCAAAAGAAAACAAACTATTCATGAAAACAGAAGAAGAAGAAGAAGAAGAAGAAGAAGAAGAAGCATACATCAAGAAAAATAGTGACGGAAATGAAAAAGGGTCACAAAAGAAAATTATGGCAGAAATATGTGGTAGATTGGCAACATCATATGTTCACAAACCAACAGACAAAATGCATGATACTGAATGCACCCTCAGATACGATCTGGTTACAAAAGTGTGATTGGTTGATGTTTTACAGTTAGAATCAAAAAATATGAGATAGTGATTTACAATGTATGCTGTTGTGCAGTGATGGTATTATATAATCAGTTGTTTAGAATTAAACTCCATAATAGGAACTGCACAGTACAAGAGCTTCACTTGATAATGAATTAATGTTTATTGAAGAAGAGCTTCACAAAGCATCTATAATTGCTAGAATTTTATGATATCTGCTGAAAGTAAAGGCAAAAACTCACTTGCAGAATCAAAGGCTCTGCATGAGGACATTCCATAAAATGAAAGATGTACACAAATGTGTGTTTGGTAACAGTTGACACATCAAATAGCACACATTGGATTTTCAGGACAGATGCTGAGGAATTATATTTGCTTTCAGTGGAGAATTTAAAATACAGACCAAATGTACATGGTAACAGGTAATAATGGTAAAAAAAATTATTGTATTCTACTAACGTCAATTTAACTTAGCCTCAGGCAGTGCCATGAACAGTTCCGTAAAGTGCTCCACAGTACTTGTGGCCAGCTCCCATGCTATTACGCTGAGTTAGGGACACCACCATGGTATTGCTGAGTGAGAGACACCAACTTTCTACCACAAATCCACCAATGATGGGACCAGGTGCCATCATGTGAGGTACACATGTGGGTCGGCATGGTAGCGGCCACAATAGTGGTTCACTCTCTTGCCACAAACCCACCAGTCCTTGTTGAGGGTGAAATACTCTTTGCATACCATGTGTGGCCCACTCCATGGCTGTAACCAGTTTTCATGAACATTGTACCACTTAGTTGTAGTTCTTAGGAATAAAACCCATTTTAACTCAACCCTGGCATTTATCATTTTACATGTAGGACAAACACCCCAGATGCCAATCTGATACCATCTTGGCATATACAAATTGATGTTCACAAGTGGGATCTTTCCCACTGTTTGATCTGAATCAATATTTCCCTGCCAATCCTATGTGCTGGCAGCCATAGCAAAGCCTAGTGGTTTGCTGCAGAGAGCCACTTATCTGTTTGTGATAGACATGCGTTTGGGAGTGCATGAGTATATGTTAGACTGTCACCATTTAATAAAGCATTCTAGCACACTATATGGCTACATGCTGCTACATTGTGTCCCACACCAGAGTGAGCCAACAGCAGTAGAAGAGTCACCACAGGCTGATCTGCATCATACGCTGCTGCTGTGTGCTGTATGTGGCAGATGCCTCTCGCCGCCATCCCAAGCCGCCGCTTTTGCCGCTGCCAGCTCCGTGCACTGCCACCTCCATCACTATGTGATGCAAGTGTTGCTGCAATGTGTTGTGCTAGGTAACAAATTTGGCGACCTTATGATGAGGGATCTTTCCATTGCTTAGAATAGAGTGGGACTTTTTTTTGTGTATGTCTGTTCAGTCTCAATCCCAGTTTTGTAAGCATGCCTGATTTCCGCCCTCACCAACCAGCACAAAGGACCGAATTGGCTCCCAATTTGGCAACTGCAGCCCTGAGTAAGCCTCATAGCATTACTGTACTGTAACAGCAGATAAACACTCTGTCACTTGCAAAAATAGAGCTACATGAGTGACTCAACATGATAACCAGCAAACATGAAGCCAGAGCTGCTGAAAATGAGCCAACTGTGAGGCCTAAAGAGCCCCTAAAGTTGAAACAGAAAAATTAATATTGGGTATAGTCAGTACGCTTCCTGCTATAACTTTTGTACCTTCTGTAGCTGCAAAACCAGGTGAAAATAAAACAACATTTTTGCTAAATGTCAGAGAAATGGGATGTACACCCACAAGGCAAGACCATTTTTTGTTAAATGTCATATTGAATTGTTTGTTAAATGTCATATTGAATCAGTAGGTGCATTGCATTAACCACCCTCTTTTGAATTCTTGGTAGATGGGTTAGCAGAGCAATACTCTGACAAGAGTGGTGTTAGCTATTACCGCGATTGGTTGTCCACCCTTAGACAAAACAGTGGGGAGACTTTTCAGGCATTTGAAGCCAGAATTTGAGCAGAATCTTGTTGCACATACAGCCTATGAATGGATAGTGCATGTAATGAAATGTTAAATG
This sequence comes from Schistocerca gregaria, assembly GCF_023897955.1. Lineage (NCBI taxonomy): Eukaryota > Metazoa > Arthropoda > Insecta > Orthoptera > Acrididae > Schistocerca > Schistocerca gregaria. The sequence goes on from NC_064931.1 coordinate 421,585,003, forward strand.
ATGAAACTGAGGCAAGAGAAATCAGTGTATTCATACATGGAATCAATCCACGTAAAGGTAGCCTCCCCCACCTCCTTGCATGAAGAAGTGAACTTGCTTTTTTACATGAGGAAGTAGGAATATTAGTATCCACCTCCCAGCATGCCAGCAAAGTGCGACATGTGTTCATTAATGACACAGATTGCCAGAGATGCAGGAAGGCCAACCCTGTGGCAGAGCAGTACTGGGCTTCCTTCTGTAAGAAATGCCATACTGTCAGACACGAACAGAATCTTTGTCCACAAAATAAGTTTCCAAGTTCCTGCAAGAGGAGCATGCTAGCAGGGGGAGATGAGTATGTTGCAGTTTCTGCCACACACCCCGATGAAATACATGTACATGAACTCTATAAAAAGGCGAGAACCCACTGAGGTGCAAATTTCATTTCGTATTGGAAGCTCAGAGGGAAGACTGTCAAAATTCTTGCAGATATTGGAGCTCAGATTAGTGTTCTTTCTGTTTCTAATAATGACAAATGTATGATAAGACTGCCATGAAACAATATAAACAGATTTGGGGTCAAAATAATCATTCCTGAAGGCATTTGTACAAGAGACCTGTACATTGAAGGGAAAATGTATGTCTTTGCTGTCCAGACAATGAGTGTGTGTTTCATTCACAAGGAACCTGTGAAGGGAGGTCTACCTCACAAGTTCCAACTGAACTGAGTAAATGGCCATTGACAACTATTACACACATTAAAGTTGCTTGTGGTACAGGAAAAGTTTGACTGGTGAGTGCCCCATTTGATTTGAGGGTCAGTTATGCCCATGCAACTTTATGTCTCCCCACACCATAACACTTGGACCACTAAATAGGTCATATTGAACAATGTTCCTGGGTGCTTACATGTTTCCATGTCTTGGTATGTGGAGGTATGTTCAGCATTCTTAAACATGATAAATTTGATGGTCCAGGTGTTATGGTGTGGGGAGGTGTAATGTTGCATGTTATTCCTGACCTGTAAATCTCTGAACACAGTACACTCACCGGTAAACATTACTGTTACACTATACTCGCTCTCACGTGCATCTTTTCAAGGTTAAATTTGGTCCCGGTTTCATTTTTAGGGCTGACACTGCATGAACACTTCGAACAGTGGAGGTGAAGCAGTTTTGGAAACAGGAGATAGTCAGTGAATTGGCTCACCTGCCCTTTCCTCTGACTGCAGAGGACATTTGGAAAGTGTTGAGGGGATAATTTGCAGCATGTCCACATCCACCATTGACTATCCAGCAGTTGTCAAACATCCTAGTGAAGGAATGGAATACCATACTTCAAGAAATCCTTACCAAACTTGTAGGCAGCGTAGGAGCATTTTGCAGACTATGCATTGGCATTGGGTGATGACACATCCTGTTAAAAACCATGCCCAATATTTCTTAATGACCAGGGAGCTATCATGAATCACAATGACTTCAGTGTAACTATTTTCTTTGAATAAAAATGTCAGTTTCGTTTTCTTCATTGCATATTTCTTTCAGTTACCTTCTGTGCTATACTGCAGAATTTCTTTCTATGTATGGTCCAAGAATCATCAAGCTATATTAATTGGAAGTGACATCACGTGAAAATTATTTTCATCATTAAGTTTTGCCCTCCAGTGCATTAGGAACTTCAGTATAGTTAGAGGCTGGATAGCCTGAACAGAGAGGCCTTGTTGTAGTGCCAGAGAGAGAAGGAGATAATGGAGAGAGAGAAGCCAGAACACACACGCACACTCTCACTTTCTGTCCCTCTCTCTGTCCCTTTTGCTGGCCACGGTGGTCTAGCGGTTCTAGGCGCTCAGTCCGGAAACGCGTGACTGCTGCGGTCGCAGGTTCGAATCCTGCCTCGGGGATGGATGTGTGTGATTTCCTTAGGTTAGTTACGTTTAAGTAGTTCTAAGTTCTAGGGGACTAATGACCACAGATGTTAAGTCCCATAGTGCTCAGAGCCATTTGAACCATTTTTCTCTCTCCTTTTCTCTTATTTAGAAAGATTCAAGGAATTGTATGTTTTACCAAATCCCATCCATTTTATGGAAGCTTTGATTCCTTATCTTCAATTGATTTTTTCAGCTAGTATGTGGATGGATATCTTTTTTTAAAAAAATATGCTGTGTAGAAACCTCCTGCTACATGTTGTAACTTCTTCCAGTAGCTATGTTGTTGGTTTGGTCTCCTGAACTGCTCAAATTTTCAACAACTTGGTTGACCATTTGAGGGAGAAACATTTATCAATAACGCCTTACGTTTACTAACTCTGACAAGATGGCCTACTTTGGATTAAGAATCTCACCAAGCATATTACACCATTTAAAGACTCCTGAGCAATGAAATGTTTAAACATCTTTACTTTAAGAGTTATATTGAAGTGCTCCATAACTGAACCTTTCACGATTGAAAATAGTGAGTAGCGATTAATCTCATGTTTTTCCATTAGCTTATTGTAATGAGAAGTATAAAATTCCTTGGGACGTGAGTCTGTATGTAAATGACTTGGGATCCTATTATATCTTCTATATTTTTCTGAACACATGTGCAACCTCAGCACCAGTTTTAGTTGTTTGAGCAGCAACTCGTGCATATTTGGTCAACATGTCAATTACTGTTGGACTGAAAAATATTTAAAGCATCTTATGTATTTGGAATATGGAGTCAGATCAAACAAAATGGTTTTATGAATGTCATCAATTACTTTCATGATAGCTGCTCTCCTCAGATAAATTTTTCTTGCTGAGTGATGTTGTTCATCAGGTATTTCACCTTTCATGCTGAGTACAGTGAACTCAGTAGCAAGAAAAATAACTCATCAAAATAAAGTATTAAGAATGAAGTATTTCTTTATAGAGGGAGAACATTAATAAAAACAGGAAATTGCATGGATGTATTTCTGATTTGAAATGGAGGAAAAAAGGTCTATGAACATGTGTCCATGGACAGTGTGCATGCAATGACAACAAATCATCATGGAACACCGTACACAGCTGCATCGCAACCATGCCACAATAGATGTTCAATGTGGCCTCTGTGAGATGCAACTCATGTGTTCACACATCACATCATGAATTTTTTCAGCACTTTTGCATGTTCCGGCCACTCTTGAAATAGAATCACAGGCATTGTGAACATGCTGTTGTAGGGTCTCCACATCAAGAACTGGTTCAGCAGATGCAGTGCTTTTCAATTGCCCATAGGTAAAAATCCAGGTAGTTTACATCTTGTGATCTATCAGGCTATGCTACAGGACCCCTGTGCCCTACCAAATGTTCAAGTAAGATGTTGTTGAAGTGTCGTCAAACTGTAATGTGGAAGCAGGGTTGGTGCTCTGTCATGGAGAAACCACAAAACCTGTCATATTGCCAAAGGCACATTCTCAAGCAGCCCAGGCAGAGTATTCCACAGGAAGTCCAGGTACATTACTCCATTGAGATGTTGTGGAATAATAACTGAGGCAAGTATGTTTCACCAACAATGTCTGCCCACATATTGATGCTGAACCAATGGTGGTGAGATGCCTCAACCATTCCCCAGAGGACTGTCTGTGGCCCACAGATGATGGTTATGCAGATTGACGATGCCAGTTCTGGTAATGGTTTCTTCATTGGTAAAGAGGAATGATGACAGAAATCCCATAATTGTGATGGTTTGGTGCAGAAACCATCATGAAAATCAATCTTCCTGTAGAGGGAAATCTGCTGTTGGTAATCATTGCCCACTTTGCAGGTGATAGGGATAATAGTGTTTGACATGCAGGGTACTAATAATCATACTTTGACTTACACCATGTAGGCAGGCCAATTGCCTGGAGTTTGCACTAGGGTTCATCTCAACATCCTGTAGAACCTAGCCCTCCAAATCTGGTGTACACACAGCCTGCCGCATTGCTGCACATTCATCTGTCTGAAAAGAACTATGATCACACAAACACCCAAAAGGGCTTGAAATATTGTGTGAAGGGGTTGGTGTCTGTGAGGATATTTGTTTTGGTATAGCCGCGCTGCCTCTCAGCCATTTCTGCTGCACCAGTCAGAAAGCCTGCAACACACTAGAAACACATGTCATGTGCTCGGAGGAACTTCCATTACTCAGCGCATCTGTTACAGTAACGATGTATTTCAGGACACATGTTCATATGACATTTTTTCGTCCATTTCCAGTCTATAATTTGTCTCCACATTTTGTCAGTTCTGTTAATGTTAACTCTGTATAATATGTTATAGTGAGAGAGTGGAAAACTAAACAAAAATACTCCAAATTTAAATTTTATTACAAAAAATATTACATGACTTTCACTGCAGAACAGCAATGCCCTTTCCAGTCATTGTTGTGAAGGTATACATTGTATTATAAAAAACATAGCATTTTATATGTTTTCAACAACAATGTCCATTCTGCTATTAGATTAAAGAACATTGGTGTCAAATGAGAAATCCTGTAACTGACAATCACACCACAATGTTCCAACAGTGGCACATCAGCTGAGCCAGCTGGTGGTGATTTTGCATTAGCTATTTTGTTGAAGTTTTATCTAACTCATACTAGTGCATTGTCCACTCTCAAATTAAATCAGCAGAGCAACCACATTACTTCAACCACCAGTAATATCTGAAATGTAATTTCCTTCAGAAAAGATAAATTTTTGGTGGTGTAGAGACTTTCAAAATGAGAGAAGCCATTGTATATGGTTCTTGAAAGAAAAAGAAAACACGTCAATGAGCAATATCATGTAAAGGGAAAAAATCCTTAATTTCTAAGCATGACAGAAGGTTTCCCATTACCTTGTGTAAGATGTCTGACAAGAGTTACAGGTTACTGGGCAGTTGACATTCTAAAGATCCAAGATAGCCTGATTTATTATCACATGACCATGGCATCACTTCTGGTTGAGAAACTGTGAGACTCTATTTATTTGTTATTTGTTGTCCAGTTGGTTGAAGGTGTCATTTCTGTAACAGAATCATCAATAACCAGGCAGTATGCTATTGTATTTTTAGGGAGAGTGCTTTATTTGAATTTCAATACTTGTATCACTGAAAGATGATTCCAGCAATTCTTCATGTTCACATGAACAAGCCATGAAATGTGTGGGGCATTTCTTCAACTCTGCATGCCTCATGAGTCTATTTCTCCTCAGTTAATTCTCTTCATAACACAGCTACTGGAATTTACTGTACATTTATAGGTGTGCACAATATTCTTTATATAAAACTGACTACATAGATCTCTTTAGGGTATTTAGATGAATTCAGATGTACCATCAACTGTGTTATTACCATTGCATCAAATATGTTTCAGTTAATGGTAATCTACTTCCTGTTTGTCTGAAAAGCTGAAAATTATGTGTCTTGCTTTTTTGAGTGCTGTATTGTATTTAACTTCCCTTGTCTATGTACAAATTTCTGGTGCAGCACAGACAATTAAATCCTAAGGACAAAATGCTGGAGTCAGGCATCATTTCTTAAGGTGTCCCACAATGATATTTGTTCCTTTCCAGACACTCGTATTTCTAGCATTTTGCAGTACATTTTTTGATCAAGATTTTCTACTTTATGTCTGCACAGTCTGAGATATAATTTTTGGGTATTGTGTGCTGCAAATCAGCAAAAATTCATGGTGAGAGTTTACTCTTCCTGTATTCCTCTATGAATGCAAGTACCACATTCAGTACGATACAGAATCCAAAATGCTCATCATCAAAAAACTCATCTTTGTCATTTCTCTTTCTCCAGCAAGTATTATGCAATGAGATTGTGTCATTTGGTGTAAGAGATGTATATCCTTTTATAGCATTGCAATTCCTGGATTGTGCCCTTGAGTAATAATTTCATTATTTGGACAATACTGATATTCTAAAAAAACAAGTGAATTATGTAATTTTTATTTAAGTTAATATCAGTAATTTTCTGCTGTCCTGATTCAGTGACAAGGCTGCCTTCAACAAACAGGTGACACTTGCACAACAGTAGGTAAGTGTTATTGTTTAGTGTGACAATGGGTATGGATTTATTGTGAGCAAAAACTGATTGACCAACTGCTTTTTATTTGTGATATTTGAAGTGAGTAATACTCATCAATAACATTTTTTTCTTACATTCAGTATGTAACACATATTTTGCTTCTTCTTTGTGTTCCTCCTCCCTCAGTACAATATCAAAAAAGAAGTCACAGAGAATAACATTTGTATTTATACCACTGTGTGCCCCAGTGGTGATAGCATTTGTTTATTATGACAGATCAACATGTTTTTCCATTTCTTATACTTAATTTCTTGTTCTTTGTGTCCATTTTTTACTATCCCAGGTGTGGACAATGTCACAATTTCTTAAATATGAACAAATGAGAATAAACTAGTATTCTTCAGTGTATCCATACTTCACACATGGAATTAAAGTATGGGGATGTGCTGCTGCTAAGCATGTAAATAGGGTATTCATCCTTCAATAAAACGCAGTTAGGATCATGTGTAAGCTTATATATAATGAGTGCTGCAAAGCAGTTTTCAAAATTAAGAAACTACTAACATTCCCATCACTATATATTTATAAAACTGTTCAGCTCATGCTAAAACACAAGCAGTACAATAATCTAAATAGAGAATTGCACATGTATGATACTAGGAGGGATGATGATTATCACCTGTAAAGAAATAATACAAAAAGTGCAAATGGCTCTGAGCACTATGCGACTTGACTTCTGTGGTCATCAGTTGCCCAGGACTTAGAACTAGTTAAACCTAACTAACCTAAGGACATCACACACATCCATGCCTGAAGCAGGATTCGAAAGTATTACTGTAGCGGTCATTTGGCTCCAGAATGTAGCACCAAGAACCGCACAGCCACTCCGGCCGGCCACAAAAAGTGCAGACTATAGTCCCTATTACATGGGGATCAAATTTTATAACAAACTTCCAAAAAATAAGATGCTTAAATGGAAGCTGCTTTGAAATTGTCTTGTAGGAGTTCCTCAGTAATAAGTGTTTTTATAGTATTAAGGAATTCCTCTCAGAGGAGTAGGATACTTTCATTTGCACAAATAGTATTTACATGTACCAAAGAAAAAGCAACATAATTTTTTGTCTGTAGGCCTATTGTATATAATTGTTTCCCACAATGTTATAAGGGGAAATGATCAAAATGTAAACTATCCAAAACAAGTGCTTATAATTGTCCATGGAGAATAAATAAATAAATAACTTACCAATTATTTCCTCACCATCAAACTACACAAGATAATGGTATAGATCTCTACTTGACATACCAGTATTTAATTCTGAAACTTATCTTACAACAACTGAGATGTAAATGTATGTATTGGTGCTCTCAAAATCTTATATCCAGGTGGTAGTGCAGGCCACAACTGATTTAACATGTGTTTAGGAGCAGTATTGTGAAAAGAACCCCCAGAAATGTTACAATCTGTTCATTCAGTATCCTATCTGCTTCATCAAGGTTGGTGTAATGTCATAGAGTACACAACCTTTACATTTTAAAGTAGCTGTCCAGAATTTCCTCATGATCACCTGATTATAAAAGGAGAAGCCATTGTTTTAGAGTGTATTATTCAGTCTGGAAATTGAAGTAAATATGCTGAGCAAGACAATTTTGACTGTGTGGAATATAAATCTAGTGTGCTGTTGAAGACAGAAGTTATAATTAAGTTTTAACCAGATTGGCTTACCATCAGACCATGCTCAATGACATACATTGTGAAAAAGCTGTAAGCACTAAAAGACTTGTTAATTTATCTAGGGTTCAGAAACTTTCTACAAAGATGGTTGCATCTATTCCATTTGGAGATTAAAAATAGTAGTGTCAGATATTTTAGGTTTCTTGGCTAAATTATCTCTTGTAAATATTGCGTGAACATGTGTTTTTTACCATAATGCAAGCAGTGTTGGTGGAACACAGTTTATTGAGAACTTTTTTCCCAGTTTTATCAAATACAGACAAAACATATTTTTCCTCCATGGTCTTATGCAAAAGGCATTTCCTTCATGATAGTACTGAGTAGACACATTTCTCATGTTTTCTCTGTGTCAGGAAGTTAACCAATTTTGTGACATATCACAAGTTCCTGTTTGAGAGTGAATTATTTAGTCCCACCTGTGTGTATTGGTAGTTTAGTTTTTGGATCTCTGTGTATTAATCTAATTTATTAGACACACTTCTTGCATTTTAATAAGTGTCTTTAATAGACTTCTGCGGCATGTGTCAATAGGCTTTGTTTCTCTGTGTAGTGCAGTTTCCCACCATCTTTAGTATGGATAGGGTTTGTGATTGCTGTGTGTAGATGCAAGCTGAGTTGATGACACTTGACTCTCAGCTACAGGCTGTGCTGGCTTTGGTACAGAGCTTGGGAGTGCAGTAAATGGGCATCACTAATGTGGACCAGTTGTGGGGCTCCAACAGTTCTCCAGCAGGACCCCTGAGTCTGCTGATCAGTCTGCACCAGTGGACAGTCCAAATACTGCTCACATTGAGGTTGACACCTCACACATGGTAAAGTGGGAGGGCACCTAGCGGCATAGAAGACTCTGAATGGCTTCCCAGGGACTGAACATAAAGCCTCTTGAGTTAGTCTGACAAACAGGTTCCAGGTGCTATCTATGGCTGACACTGTCCCTCAGCCAGGTGCAGTTGCTTGCTCTGTTTTAGAGGAAACCTCATCCTGCAAGATCTGGGCAGTCACAAAGGTTGAGATTATTGGTAGTTAAGAGCTCAAATATTTGACACCTGATGGGGTCCCTTAGAGACATGGCTGCAAAGGAAAGGAAGAAAGCTGAAGCAGACAATTCATGTGTGTTATCATGGACAGAGGTCAGTCTTATAAACCAGAATAAAATAATAATTGGATTCTTTTACTGACATATTAACTCAGATGATACAATTGCTGTAAGGTTTGAAGGAAACTTAAGTTTAGTTTCAGTCAAGTAACCAACTCATACAGTTATAGTTGATGGTGACTTGCATTTATAACACTGGACTTGCATTCAGGAGGACAATGGTTCAATCCCGTCTCCAGCCATCCTGATTTAGGTTTTCCGTGATTTCCCTAAATCGCTTCAGGCAAATACCAGGATGTTTCCTTTGAAAGGGCATGGCCAATATCCTTCCCCATTCTTCCCTCACTCGAGCTTGCGCTCCGTCTCTAATGACCTCGTTGTCGACGGGACGTTAAACACTAATGGCCTCCTCCTCCTTCACTTCCATTTATCCTCAATATGTTGGCAAGAAAACATGTTTAAATCCATAGGTACACATAAAAGGGTGTCTCTCAAATTCTCCAAAAATAAACAAAAAATATTTCTATTCAAAAAAGTGGATGAAAATCAGCTTGACACTATCCAGAGAGACAATCAGTCTCCATTCCTTCCATATTAATAATATAAGTGCAGACCATATGTGATTTGAACTCAGAGAAATAGTATCAACAGCAACTGACAGGTTTATACCAGATGAATTAACAAATGATGGAGCTAATCCCCCATGGTAAACAAAACATCTCAGAATACTATTGCAGAAACACTAAAAAATGCATGCCAAATTTAAATATGCACAAAGCCCTCAAGACTGGTCAACTTTTACAGAAGCTCAAAATTTAGTGCCAACATCACTGTAAGATGCATATAATAGTTTCTTCAATGAAACTGTCTTGAAAACTGGGAGACAATCTAAAGAGATTCTGGTCATATGTAATGTATGCTAGCAGCAAGACACAATCAATGCTTTCTCCGCATTATTGCAATGGAAATATTATCGATGACATGGATGCTAAAGCAGAGCTACTAGACACAGCCTCCTGAAATTCCTTCACTAAAGAAGCCAAAGTAAATATTAGAGAATTTGGATGAAGAACAGCTACCAATATAAGTAGTGTATTTACTCGAATCCAAGCCGCACTTTTTTTCCGGTTTTTGTAATCCAAAAAACCACCTGCGGCTTAGAATCGAGTGCAAAGCAAGCGGAAGTTCTTAAAAATGTAGGTGGGTGCCGCCACAATTTAGTTCTGCCGCCGAATATATGTGGCGCTACACAGGCATGCTTTGTAGGCACAAAGATAAATACTGGCGCCAAAACCTCTGCGTCAGTAAATAAATTAAAAAGAAAAGATGGAAGACAAGCTTTTTTGCTCCGCGCCGAGTTTCTACCACTGCAGTTTTATACATTATCCAACAAAGTAAATACAAATTCCATATTGTTCATCTTCGAATGTAGCAGCAACTCTATGTTCTGAATATTTTCCTATCTGTGAGAAGAGATGGTTGCTAACAGGAACTTTTATAAATTGTGAATCACATGCAGTATTCTCATCACCATAAGAATAATACGAATATAAACATTTTGCCATGTATTGTTTGCTGCTATCTCATTTAAATCCTGTCTGCGTAATTAACCACAAAACTAGAGTGAGACAACAGCAAACGCGGCAGAACGTATCATGTCATGTTTATATTCGTATTATTCTTATGCTAAACTGTTATACAGTCAGAAATGAAGCGAGGCAATGAATTTTAAATCTAAGATGACTCTAATTTCTGTGCAGAATGTAATGTACTAAAGAGGCCCCTGCAAACATTTTGAAACGGAGAAAATTTTTTGCTAAGCTCTTGTTCAGAACAACTTCTATCATACACAGTCTATTATTTGGTTCTTGTTGATCATTATGAAAGAAAGCAGCAGTCTAAGCAACAACAAGTAGCAGTCTCTTGCCATTGTTTCGCTAATGAGACGATTTCTCTCTCTCTCTCTCTCTCTCTCTCTCTCTCTCTCACTCTTTTTTTTATTTGTAAGTGACGGTAGCACACACAAAAGCAAGCCATGCCACGAGTGGTGACAGGCCGTAAACACGCAGTATCAGAGTACGACAAACACTGCGTGACACAGTACAGTAATGCATTTTCAACATAGAGTGATGTAAACACTTATAACAAAGGAAACTGCACTTATCAGATCAAAGAAAAATAAGCAATCAATTCAAACCAGACGAAGCACGTGAAAAAGGAAGGGTACCCATATAAATAAGGACAGAGCGCCTGACGCATAGCAATGGCTACCTGGTAAAGCTTAACTGCTAAGATTACGACTCGAACCAAACTACTGTAGCTGTATCGTCGTTCATTTCACCTAAATTGTCTTATATTACAGTGGACCAACTTTTTTTCGATTTGGAGATGCGGCCTAAAACTTTTCTCTCCCCTTGAATTTCGAGTTTCAAATTTCAGGTGCGGCTTAGATACGAGAAATTTTTTTTCCTTGATTTTGAGTCTCATTTTTCAGGTGCGGCTTAAATTCGAGTGCGGCTTAGAATAAAGTAAATACAGTAACTTAGAAATAGATGCCCACAGATTAGTGGAACAACTAAAATCTATTAATAAGTCTTATGTTCCAGGCTTGTTACCAATTAGGTTTCTTTCAGAGTATGCTGAAGCAACAGCTCCATACGTAACAATCATGTAGAACTGTTTGCTTGATGAAAGATCTGTACCCAAATCCACTGAATTACAGACCCATATAATTAACAATGACATGCAGCAACATTTTTGGAACTGATGTTGTGTTCAAACATTGTCAATTACCTCAAGGAGAACAGTCTGTTGATACATAGTCAACAAGGAATTAGAAAACATCATTCTTGGGAAACACAACTAGCTCTTTACTCACATTAAGCTTTGAGTGCTATCAACAAAGAATTTCAAGTTGATCCCATTTTCTAGACTTCCAGATGACTTTTGACACTGTACCACACAATCAGCTTGTAATCAGGTTGTGTGCTTCTGGAATATGGTGTCAGTTATGTGACTAGATTCATGATTTCCATTCAGAGATGTCACAGTTTACAGTAATTATTGGAAAGTCATTAAGTAAAACAAAAGTGATTTTAGGCATTCCCCAAGATAGTTTTACAGGCCCTCTACTGTTCCTTATTGGTATACACAAATGATGTAGGAGACAATCTTAAGTTGTTTGCAAATGATGCTGTCATTAATCATTTAGTAAAATCATTCAGAGATCAAAACAAATTGCAAAACAGTTTAGGAAAGATATCTGTAGGGCGTGAAAATTGGAAGTTGTCCCTAAATAATAAAAAGTATGAGGACATCCACATGAGTGCTAAAATGTTGGCTCTGAGCACTATACAACTGAACTTCTAAGGTCATCAGTCGGCTAGAACTTAGAACTAATTAAACCTAACTAACACAAGGACATCACACACATCCATGTCCGAGGCAGTATTCGAACCTCAGACTGTAGCTGTCGCTCAGTTCCAGACTGCAGCGCCTAGAACCACGTGGATTCCCATAAACTTTAGTTACATAATTGAGTCAAATCTAAAAGCCATCAATTTAGTTAAGTTCCCTAGCAACTACAATTACAAAAAACTTAAATTGAAAAGGACTCATAGAAAATGTGAGGCAGGTGAACCAAAAATGATGTTTTATTGGCAGGTCAGTTAGAAGATGCAAAAGATATCCTAAAGAGACTCCCTGCACAACATTTGTCTGTTCCCTTTGGATTACTGCTGTGTGGTGTGGGATCCTTACCAGGTAAGATAAATGGTGTACATCAAGAAAGTTCAAAGAAGGGCACCACATTTTGTATTATTGAGAACTATGGGAGAGAGTGTAATGTACAAGATTTGAAGCAGATGTTATTAAAAGAAAGGTGCTTCTTGTTGTGGCAGGATCTTCTCATGAAATTTCAATCATCAAATTTCTCCTCCAAATGCTAAAATAGTTTGTAGATGCCTACCTACATATTGAGAAACAATAGTCATAATAAAATAAGGGAAATCAGAAATTACATGGAAAGGTGTAGGTGTTCACTTTTTTTAGTGAAATAGTAGAGAATTGTTATGAAGGTGATTCAATGAAACAGGCACTTAAGTGTGATTCGCAGAGTGTCCATGTAGATATAGATGTAGATGGTGTGCTGTTTGTTCCATTGCGCATATCTACTAGGTGTTTGTGAGTGGCCCTTGCATTGTTAACTATCACCAGGTAATCCTCCAAGCACTGATATTGGAATAAGAGCTCATTCTGCAACAACATCTGGAATGGGTATTATGTGGTCTCTGCAGAGTGATTTTGTATTTGGAGCTACTTATGAAGTAAACTGATCTATCTTCAGGGTTGCTGTGAGATTACTGACAATCACCATACATTTTAAATACTTTGATTGGTTTTAATTATTCCATTCATTGCATTCTGAGTATTCTTCTTCTTCTTTTTCTGCTCCATCTTTTTCGTATCTATGAGCATTTCAACATCACTTTCATTTCACTAGTCATTGCCAAAGCAGCTAATTCTTCACTGGTTTAGCGTCTTCTGCCTTCACTTTTCACTGTGCTCTTACAGCCAGAATCCAGCCTGCTAGATGCCTGTCTGACAAACTGTCTGGGTGCATTGTGTAACCAATGTGTTTTTGTTTGCATGCTGAAACTAGTGGATTAAGTCCAACATCACTTCTCTTCACCCATTCCATCAACATTGTAGCTGGCCAGCAGTATAAATAGCCATGAAGTTACATGCTTATAAGCTTAAAAAATGGTTCAAATGGCTCTGAGTACTATGGGACTTAACATCTATGGTCATCAGTCCCCTTGAACTTCAAACTACTTAAACCTAACTAACCAAAGGACATCACACAACACCCAGTCATCACGAGGCTATAAGCTTACAATCATAGAATTGCAAACATGATTATCTTTTTCATGGTGTAATTAGATACACTAAATCTGGTCCTTCCAATTGTGAAAAAATGAATACGGTTATTAATCCTCATCTTCATGAAAATAGTCTCAAATTTAAAAACATGTTTGTATATTATAGATAGCTTCGACAATATAAGTATAAATTTCTAAGGAGAAGTGTTTGAAAACTTGAATGATTATGGATATTCCATATTTTCAGATGAAGGTAATGTAATACCACCTGATGAAGCACTAATTTAAATCTTGTATCTACCTATACAGGATTACTCCCAATTAAGTGCCTTACAGAATGTTCATCAAACAACCTTCAAGCTATTTCTCTACTATTCCACTCTTGTACAGTATGCATCAGAAACATCACTTAAATCTTGACGCGTGAGCCCTGATTTCTCTCATTTTATTATGATGATCATTTCTCCCTGTGATAGTGGGCATCACTAAGATATTTTTGCCTTCTGAGAAGGAAACTGATGATTGAAATTTCCTTAAAAGATCCTGTTGCAACAAGTAATGACTTTGTTTTAATAATTACATCTCCAATTTGCATCTCATATTTGTGGTACTCTGTCCCCTATTTTGTGCTAATACAAAATGAGCTGCCCTTCTTTGAACTTTAGCAATGTTCTCCATCAATCCTATCTGATGAGCACTCCACATTGCAGAGAAATCCTCCACAAGAGGACAGGCAAGTGTAGTGTTGGCAGTCTTTTTAGCAGACCTGCTATATTTTCCAAGTGTAGTAGGCCTATAACACGTCATTGGGGAATGCCAGATATTACTTCAGTTTTATTCAATGATTTTCATTCAGATACTAAAAACTGTGACTTTCTGGCAGGGAATCATGAATACAGTTGCAGAACTGAGATGATACTCCTTGTGCATGCAGTTTGACTGGAAGCTGCATGGAATGGAGTGAAAAGACTTCTGGAAATCTAAAAATATGGACTCACTTTGATATACTCTCTCAATAGCACTCATTACTTTGTGAGAGTAAAGTTGTGTTTGACAAGTATTATATTTTCTGAATCTTTGTTTGCTACATGTCTATAAATCATTTTCTTTGAAGTAATTTCATAATGTTCAAATACAGCATATATTCCAATAGTCTACTGCTAATCCACGTTAGTGTTCTTGGTCAGTGATTCAGTGGATTATTCCTGTCTCCATTCTTGATCACTGGTGTGACGTGTGCAACTTTCCAGTCTTTAGGTATGGACCTTTCGATGAGTGAGCATATGTATATAGTTACTAACCACTGAGCCATCTTATCAACATACTGGAAAGGTACATAACTGGGATACAGTATGGTCTGGAGACCATGCCTTTAGTAGGTGATGTAAGTTGGTTCAGTACACCAAGGATGTCTAAGTCACATATGGCATACCTTTTTATGGGTCACCATTATAGTGTAGGGATCTTTTATCTGTGTCAAACATAAAGCAAAATTCTGAATATGTTGATTAGAGACATTGCTAATGGAATTATCCTTTTCAAATATGATGAACGTAATCTGAATCATTTATTCGGTGATCATGTTAATTCGCTTATGTACTAACAAATATACTGATAATGAATACATAATTATAATTATACATAAAGGTGATGATTTAAATAACAGTTGTTATCAAATCAATTTCAAATATTATATTTGTATTTATCATCATCTGCTACATTTGAGCAGTTTTAAACTATGGTATAAATTGAGATGTTTGACTATAATCAGTTCAGATTGAGCATTGCAGTTGTCAATGTGTCCTTCAGTTCCAATGAACAAAATGTTAGTCTTAAAAGGTGGGTGCTTAACAAAACATATGCTTAACAAAAACATATGCATAACAAAACATATGCAGGAAATTGTGGAAAAACGCCAATCTCAAAATGAGTTTATACTGAAAAGAGCATTTAGACATAAATCTCAATTGCTACAGAAAATGATTAAAAAAAGACAGGTATTCTAAAAGGATAAGATGACAGATCAAGATGAAGGACATGGGGCCAGAAAAAAACAAAGTGTTTATTAATGCAGAAGATGAAGAAGAAAAATACATCCAGAAAAATAGTGATGGAAATGAAAAAGAGTCACAAAAGATAATTTTGGCAGAGACTCAGGGTAAACTCGCAACATCATTTTTAGTAAACCAACAGACAAAATGTGTGATACTGAATAAAGCATCAGATTTGATCTTATAACAACAGTGTGGATGATTGTTGATTTACAGTTAGATTTGAAGGAATGATTTAGTAATTTAAAGGCCAAGATATTGGGCAATGATGGTGTTGTATAATTTATTGTTAAAAATTAAACCTTCTAGAAACAGTTGCACAGTACAAAAGATTTGAAGTTATGGTGACATTCTGAGGGCTACCAATGTTCATAAACAAAACTACTTCTCCTGCAGAGGCCATATCAATATGGTGAAGACTGCTTTAAAAAATGGTGGTAAGTGGGTACTGGTGGGTGATGACATACATATCAGTAACAGATCGAAAATATGCTTGACATTTGGACTCCACCAGATTACCAGCACATTTGATTCTTTTTTACTGAAATAATACAAATGAGTTTGTAGGGTGATAAGCTCCCATGCCAGCTTTGAAAGCAGCAGACAATAATTGATGGTGTAATGAAATAATTATTAATGTAGGAGAGCTTCACAAAGCATCTATAATTGCTTGAATTATCTGCCAAATTAGTGGTTAAGACCCACTTGCAGAATGAGAATTTGTATATGAGAACATTCGATACATTGAAAGATGAATTGAAAAAAAGAAGATGAGTTGAAAAAAAATGTAATAAAACATATTTATATGTGTGGTGTTAGTTCTTTATGACATGTCCAAAAGAACAGGCACCACTCATATAAATAGCTGTGCCTTGATGGCAATTAATGACCATCCAAGTGCAGATGTACTATTCGTCCTAACTAATTAACTCCAGTGGGAATCTGAGAGAGGCTGCGAGCAATGACAAACACACACAGAATTACTAGCTTTCGCACACATGTGCGGATGGATATGTGTGTGTGTGCGAGTGTACACCTGTCCTTTTTCCCCCTAAGGGAAGTCTTTCCTCTCCCGGAATTGGAATGACTCCTTACCCGCTCCCTTAAAACCCACATCCTTTCGTCTTTCCCTCTCCTTCCCTCTTTCCTGAAGAAGCAACCATCGGTTGCGAAAGCTAGTAATTCTGTGTGTGTGTTTGTGTGTTTTGTTCATTGTGCCTGTCTGCCGGCGCTTTCCTGCTTGGTAAGTCTTGGAACCTTTGTTTTTAATATATTTTTCCCATGTGGTATATATATATATATATATATATATATACTTCCACATGGGAAAATATATTAAAAACAAAGATTCCAAGACTTACCAAGCGGGAAAGCGCCGGTAGCTTGTGTCTGTGTATGTATGGATGGATATGTGTGTGTGTGTGTGTGTGTGTGTGTGTGTGTGTGCGCGCGAGTATATACCTATCCTTTTTTCCCCCTAAGGTAAGTCTTCCCACTCCCAGGATTGGAATGACTCCCTACTCTCTCCCTTAAAACCCACATCCCTTCATCTTTCCTTTTCCTTCCCTCTTTCCTGACGAAGCAGCCGCCGGTTGCAAAAGCTCGAAATTCTGTGTGTGTGTGTGTGTGTGTGTGTGTGTGTTTGTTTCATTTATTGTGCCTATCTACCGGTGATATATATATATGTGTGTGTATGTGCGGATGGATATGTGTGTGTGTGTGTGTGTGCGAGTGTACACCTGTCCTTTTTTTCCCCTAAGGGAAGTCTTTCCGCTCCCGGGATTGGAATGACTCCTTACCCTCTCCCTTAAAACCCACATCCTTTCGTCTTTCCCTCTCCTTCCTGAAGAAGCAACCATTGATTGCGAAAGCTAGTAATATATATATATATATATATATATATATATATATATATATATAAAGAAAGGAAATAGGAAATATGTTATGTGGACATGTGTCCGGAAATGCTTACTTTACATGTTAGAACTCATTTTATTACTTCTTTTCAAATCACGTTAATCATGGAATGGAAACACACAGCAACAGAACGTACCAGTGTGACTTCAAACACTTAGTTACAAGAAATGTTCAAAATGTCCTCCGTTAGTGAGGATACATGCGTCCACCTTCCGTCGCATGGAATACCTGATTCGCTCATGCAGCCCTGCAGAATGGCGTATTGTATCACAGCCATCCACAATACGAGCACAAAGAGTCTCTACATTTGGTACTGGGGTTGCATAGACAAGAGCTTTCAAATGCCTCCATAAATGAAAGTCAAGAGGGTTGAGGTCAGGAGAGCATGGAGGCCATGGAATTGGTCTGCCTCTACCAGTCCATCGGTCACCGAATCTGTTGTTGAGAAGCATACGAACACTTCGACTGAAATGTGCAGGAGCTCCATGATGCATGAACTACATGTTGTGTGGTACTTGTAAAGGCACATGTTCTAGCAGCACAGGTGGAGTATCCCGTATGAAATCATGATAACGTGGCAGCGTAGGTGACGAAACTAAAATGAGCTCTAATATGGAAATTAAGCATTTCTGGACACATGTCCACATAACATCTTTTATTTATTTGTGTGTGAGAAATGTTTCCTGAAAGTTTGGCTGTACATTTTTGTAACACCCTGTATATATATAACTCTGTGTGTGTGTGTGTGTGTGTGTGTGTGTGTGTGTGTGTGTGTGTTTGTGTTTCCCTCCCATTACAATATATTACAATTTTGATGACTCATTAAAATAATCATTA
The DNA here is from genome assembly GCF_023897955.1 of Schistocerca gregaria. NCBI lineage: Eukaryota > Metazoa > Arthropoda > Insecta > Orthoptera > Acrididae > Schistocerca > Schistocerca gregaria. The sequence goes on from NC_064931.1 coordinate 421,603,496, forward strand.
CATAAAATGAGAATGGAAATTTGCTGAGGCAGCACAGTGTTTGTGGTACATAAAATTTACTGATTATAGTGATGATGAGGTAGATACAGAAATACTTTATGTAATGTTTGATGTTATTCATGTACATTTGAGATGTGATTTAATGACTAGCTAGTACATTATTTGACATAAATAGGGATAGAGGTGAGATGCAGACGTGGACTTTTATGTACTCTCTGTGTGTATGCGTGTGTGTGTGTGAGTGTGTGTGTGTGTGTGTGTGTGTGTGTGTGTGTGTGGGTGGGTGGGTGTGTGTGTGTGTGAGAGAGAGACAGAGAGAGAGAGAGAGAGGGGGGGGGGGGGGGAAGAAAGGGTAGTGAAGGGCATAAACCTGCAAAATTTTTGAGCAAATATCCTTGAACATGCGCCCAATTGAAGTGATACTTGCATGTTGTTTTGACACTGAAATATTGTAGTACTGGCATTTATCTTTGAACATAACGTAATATTACATAATTCGGAGGCAAATATCTTTGAACACGACACATTTTTATGCAATTCAAGTGAAACTTACATAATGTTTTTGTAAATAGTGTATATCTTTGAACATGACACCCTTTTAATACAGTTGAAGTAATTGGCTGCTTCATTTTAATATGTGCTAAAATACTAGATGTGGCAGGGAGATGAGGTAGGAAGTATTACTGGGACAAGTTCTGCCATCTTGCATTTTTTTCAGTTTAGGCACACAGTGTCTCATGACAGACAAAGGTCACAGCTTACTAAATTTATTTGAATTTTGTGGATATTGATTTGTGCAGCAAATCAAAAGTCATTTCTGTTTTGAAGTATTTCCATTTTGTATGCATCTAGAGATCAGAAAGTATCAAATTAAAATATTTATTTCTGTTAATTGTTTATATTAAACTTAACTTGTAAATTTGAGAACTGATAGAATTTAAATTTTCTTTGTTAGGTTGAACTGTCAATGATAGGACCTATGCAGCATGCATCACAAGAGGAGGAAGTTCTGCAAAACAAACACCATAATAATTCCCAGGTAAGTAAAAACATCACAAGAGGATGAAGTTCTGCAAAACAAACACCTTAATAATTCCCAGGTAAGTAAAAACTTTAAGAACTTAACATATTGTTTCTGTACATACTGCTGGAGCTGTACTGGGAAACTTAACTGCTGTAGCTGCAATTTGGAAGAGCTGGAACACATTGCAGTGGTGTCAGTGTCTAAGAGGGAACCCCTTGATAGAAAGGTCACAAGTTATCTGTAGTGAGGCTTATCTGAAAGTGCTGTTTCAAAATTTATAATTTATAAAAATAAAAATATTAGCTACTAATGACTCACCATGTGCATTGGAGAGTGACAGAAATGTGTGGGAAATGCAGAGATCAACCTCCAATGAAATCTATGTACTAAACACACAAAAAACAGACATTGTTGACATTTAAGAAATGTTCAAAGTAAACCATTAACTTGCACCATAAAGACAAAATTAAAAATGGCACCACACAGTGATAACAAAGGTTGACACTATCAAGATTGAAGGTGAACTCCTTGGAGGCTACAAACTATGGAGGACATTTAGCTAGGTACTTATTCTTAAGAAATGCATAATGAATTGTATTAATGTAATAGGGTTATGAGAACTGCTGGAATGTGATGGCATGCAATTGAATGCGAAACAGTCTGTTGTGAAGCTTATTGCAAAACTGGCTATCCTTTAAGGTATATCTGTAGATAGTAGAATAATATGTTTTATAGACACAAAAAAACAAACATGCAGAGGCTGAATTTGTCCAGTGGCTCATGTGGTATGAATTGCAACATTATACACTTTTCAGCAAAGAGGGTTTGCTCTAAAGAGTATAATTTATATTCACAGATCAGGAATCAAAAGAAAAAGCTATTTTGGACAGTTATTGGCTAAAAGCAGTGCTCAGACCATCAGTGTAGTTCTCTCACATCCATTTTCCCATTCTTACTTGCTGTGATGCATCTATTCCCTACTGGCATTGCAAGATCTTGCATACAAAAAGTTTCAAAGGGGCAGAGCACCTCCAACTTCTCACATCACAATATATAACTTTCCATCCAATTTACTATCCAAGTAAACAGTTGAGAGAAATATATACGAATGTGTTAAGGGCCAGATATTAATTGATCTTGATACAACTTTCTTGGTACCTCTGATTTCCTGTGTCCCTTTCATATACATTTCCTCTTCAAATCCTGATTGGTTGGAGTTGAAAATAAATTCCTTATTGAGTGATTGGTTAAGATTGTTTTTCTCATATGCAAATGTTTGGACCAATTCCACAGTTTGCTGGCATTGTCGGCAAAGGTGACTCATTGTTCAAAATTTCATTATCTTATACTTTTTAGTTTTGCATCACTGTCTGGTGTTACGCAACCATTATACTGCTTCCCTTAAAATCACTGTAAGCTATGTCATGTGCAGTTTGATGTGCATAAGATAGTAGATCACTATCATGAACATCCTATAAATTGTATGGAGCATCCTCTGTGTGTGAACACCAGTTTCTTGTAAGAAGGGCACCTTCTCCTTCCCGTAACATCCATAGTTTTTCTTATACACTGCACAGTCGGCCACCCATAACCTTACATGTACATAGTTATGTTTAGTACCAGCACCTTCGACAACAATTGTCCTTTACTACATTTCACTGGAGACGAGATTTGTGGCTCCTGGTCTGGCAAGTATAAACTACATAGCACCATACCTCCTTCAGTATCACTTGCACTTGTTGACCATGTATTGTCATCATTGCCCTTCTCATGTACATTGTTCAGACAGCCGAACATATATGACGCCACACATTCCACTTACTCTTCTTACATAAACATTAATATTTCATTTTCCACTTCTGTCTCACTCTGTGAAACAGCTTGGATTCCTTTCTGACAAAATATCAACTTTGGCAACTGTTGTTGTATATATAATTCAATGTTTACTTGTTAATAATTTCCATTGCACTGTTTTGTATCAACACCACTAGCACTGTAGCAATGTTGTGAGTTGCTCATTGACTAACCAGTTCAAGTATACTCTGTAGCCCGATGCTGTTCTCACCATTGGTTGCCTCCAGTCCCGCCCCCTATTGCCATTAGCATCCAGTATCATTGTTCCATTATAGACAGTATGTGGGTTTTTGAATGCCATAAACATCATTGGCCTTCTGCAGCCTCACATTCTAAGGGTTCCTTGTAAGTACATTTGTAAGGAATACCTAGCTATGCAAACTCTAACCAGTGGAAAGTGAAGTTGCAGAGTAGAAGAGCATTTCTATCAACATTGAGAAAGCTGTAAAGGCCAGCTGCACTTCACAATAAATGACTGTGGTAAACACAAGGACAATTTTTGCAAGAAATAGTCCTTTTTAAACGTCACAAGTAATTCTGAAACGTGTAAACACCAACAGTTTTCAGAAGGTTTAGTGGTTATATCTACTCTGCAATGGACCATTGTACTGTGCTGTTACTCAGTTCAGTCTAAGGGCATTTTGAAGCATCCTGATAAAAAGAACCATTAAAAAAGAGTCATAAAAAATCAAGAATTATCTGAGACAATAAGAGAAACAGGATTCTTGCAGAAAATCACAAGAAGGAACATAAACTCTTTCTTAGCTACAAGAGGCACTGAAATAACTGGACACTGAGATATTCTGGCATAGAAAATTGAAAGAGACTGGAAGTGAAGAGCTCATAATGAGTGAAAACTGTCAGTTCAAGAGATGGAAAGAGTTGCCTCAGATAGTTCTAAGTTAAGCATGTGGCATCATGATTGAGAAGTGGAAATTTTCTGACTAAAATAGTAGAAGTGTAAAGGATATGCCATTAATTCATAGATAATATGAATATGAAGCTTCCTATTATCCTGACATGTGTTGTGTCTAATGCCAGCCAATCAGGTTGTATGAAAGAGCTGTGAGAAAACCGCAATTTATCATTTTAGGGGGGAAAAAAGACAGTGTCTGTTGTGCAATCAATTAATGTTATGACACAGTCATATACAATAATGACAGTGATATGCATGAGTGGATTACTGTTCTGCAGTTTTATATCTGTCTTTGGGAACCTTAAGGCATAGTAGGACCAAAAATAAAGAAAGGACTATTTAGTGGCAAAAATCTTGTGATTGACCTATAAAATGTCTGGAAAAACAAGAATGAATAATTTTCAAAATTATATGTGAAATGGTTTTTAACCAGCTGCAGAAATTAATTCATTGCTTTTGTTGGACTTTTGGCCTGGGCATAACAATACCTCTGTTTTGCAGGAGGACAACAGAAAGATTGTTGATATAATTCAGATTCCACCCAGAAGAACTAATGTGACTTCCACTAAAGAAATTTTTTGACTGTGGAAAAGATTTGTAAGGAAATATTCACACAATATACTTTCCTATAGCTCTTCATCATTTGATGTTTATCAGAACAGTATTTTTAAACTTCAGTCATTTGTGCATTACCAGATTGCAACAGCTCATTTTACAATGTTCAGTAATTATACCCACTATGCAGCGCAGTAAGCAGAGCAACCGCCATGACCATCTCTTACTCCACCATAATTCTGTCATAGTAATAGTAGTTATTACTGTTACATGCCTGAAAGCCATAATTGTTCTATTTTGAGGTACGTCTCATGTAAAGAAAATGTTTGTTTCCATTGTTCAAATGTCACTACTTTATTGTGATGACTATGAGTATCATTGTTACTAAAATATACATTTATCAAAAGTTATCATACAAACTGTACTTGAGGGACTGTTGTCAAATGATGTATGTGTAAACAAATATTTCCTTTCAAGAAATTAAAGTCACGATTGACAGAATTAATCTGTAATGTAACATCAAACACTGCCTTGGTTTTTTTTTCCTCTACTAGTCAGCATTGCAAGAATTACATATGCAACAATTTAGCTGTTGATACTAATATTAATGATATGTGACTCTTTTCATATGGATTATGTGCATCAAATTCACTTGTGTCGCTCCAGATATTAGCACTTGATTGTTGTATGTTGTTTTGCCCCAGCTGAGGAAGGGCTGTACAAACTGCTGTCATAAGCAGTTCTCTCTGTGACAAAAATGAGTAACTTCAACAATTTTTGAAAAAAAAAAATACTGGCACACACCTTATCAACTAAAGTTTTGACAATGCATTTCCTTCATTTTATTTTTCCTGGAAAACTTTCAAGGTAGGTTTCAAACATGTCAGATTGAACCACTCCCATGTCAGTATGTTCACAAGAGAGTACTACTGTCTGGTTATGAGATCCTGTTGGAAGTGACTATACAATGGTCTGTCAGGCTGGTACAGGGGTTGAACAAAACTACCAAAACATCACAATAAATGCATGTCTGAACACAAATGCAGATGTCAGCCAACCATGTAGGCTGTGCTGTTGTATTCGACCATGAACAGCACCTGTACATTGTGCTCAATATGTTGTAAGATTCAGTTGGTGTCAGGAAAGTGTTCTATGTAGTTGTGCGTGTATTATTTCAGGGCTGACAGAATTTGAACACGTCCATACTGCTGGTACATGTATGATGGGTGCTTGTGTAACCAAGGGAGCTGAAGTGTTTTGGGTTTCAAGGGACACCATATCGAAGATTTATAACCCATGCAAGGAAAGTGGAAAAACATCATTCACTAAGTCACTAAGTGGACAAAAAAGGGTATTTTGTGATTATGACACATGATCACGAAAGAGGATTGTGACAAGAATCCAATGTCTTACAGTGTGCAGATAAAATTAAAGCTACATCTTTTCCTTATTTCATTATGGGGATTGTTTCTCCCTATGTAGATTGGTATCAACAAAATATTTCACATTCAGAGTAGAAAGTTGCTGATTGAAATTTCATGAGCAGATTGTGTCGCAATGAGAAATGCCTTTGTTTCAGTGGTGTCCACCCCAAAACCTGCATCATTTCAGTGACAATCTCTCCCCTGTTTCATAATAAGACAAGATGTGCTTCCTTTCCTTGGACTTTCTCAAAATACTCTGTCAATCCTGTCTGGCAAGACCCTACAACACAAAGCAGTATTCCGAAAGAGGCTGGACAAGCATAGTGTAGGCAGTCTCTTTAGTAGATCTGTTACATTTTCTAAGTGTCCTATGAATTAAACTCTGTCTATAGTTAGCCTTCCGCACAACAGTTTCTATGTGTTCCTTCCAATTTAAGTTTTTCATAATTGTAATTCCTCCATTTTTAGTTTAATTTATGGCCTTCAGATTTGACTGATTTATCATGTTACCTAAGTTTAATTGATTCCTTTTAGCACCCATCTGGATGACCTCATACTTTGAACAATATAAATATCTGTTCTAATTGATTTTGCAATGTGTTTTGATCTTATGAAGTCTTTATTATTTGATAAATGGCAGTATCATCTGTAAACAACCTAAGACAGCTGATCAGATTGTCTTCTAAATCATGTATATAGACAAGGAGCAGCAAAGGGCCAATAACACTACATTGGGGAATGCCAGAAATCAAATCTGTTTTACTCAATGACTTTCCATCAATTACTATGAACTGTGACCTCTCTGACAGGAAACCAAGAATTCAGTCACATACTTGAGATGATATTCCATAAGCAAGCAATTTCACTACAAGCCGCTCATGTGGTACAGTGTCAAAAGCCTTCTGGAAATCTAGAAGTACAGAATCAATTTGACATCTCTTGTCAATGGCACTCAACACTTTTTTCACACAAGTAAGGAGCTAGTTCTGTTTTGCAAGAGTAATGCTTTTTAAATCTGCGTGGACAGTGTGTCAATACATCAATTCCTTTGAGGTAATTCATAAGGTTTGAACCCAATATATTTTCCCAGATCCAGATGCATATCGATGTTAATGATATGGGTCTGTAATTTAGTGGATTACTCCTACTACCTTTCTTGAATACTGGTGTGACCAGTGCAGCTTTCCAGTCTTTCCCAGCCTCTTTTGCGAGACTGATGAAGCAATAATTTAAAACAGAAGGTTGTTAAGTATGGAGCTATAGTATCAGCATATTCCGAAAGGAACCTACCTGGTATACAGTGTGGACTAGAAGACTTGATTTTGCTAAGTGACTAAAGTTGCTTCACTGCTCCAAGGATATCTACTTCTACATTACTTGTGCTGGCAGCTGTTCTTGGTTCAAATTCTGAAATATTTACTTCATCTTCTTTTGCGAAGGAATTTTGAAAGGCTGTGTTTAGTAACTTCACTTTGGCAGCACTGTCATCAATAGTGTTTCCATATTTCTCTTCAACCTCTGTACATTGCTTATTAATGATATTTTCTACTCTCAATAATGTCTGCTATACTACAGTGGGTAAGCTCTATGTATGTTGTAACTAATGACAATTTTTTTTTCCTTTCATGAGGTCTTTTCTTTCTATTCTTTACCTAGATACCAAATTCTTTCACCACAGGTATGATGAGAAGATAACTCATTCATCTTGAACCTGAAAGTACTTGTATCCATGTATTCAGTATTGATTAATGGATTTGTCATTGGATTTGCAACCTCTTATGCCCTTACAAGAGAATATGTGTGATTATGGTGAGAGCTGTGTGCATTTATGTGTATATTGTGGATTGTCTTATATATGAATACACAATGAAGAGCAAAACCACATGAGTTCGAAAAGAAATCCGTTGGAATTCGATTACTCGATAAATAGTACAATTCTCAAGGCTGTCAATTCAACTAAGTACCTGGGTGTTAAAATTACGAACAACTTCAGTTGGAAGGACCACATAGATAATATTGTCGGGAAGGCGAGCCAAAGGTTGCGTTTCATTGGCAGGACACTTAGAAGATGCAACAAGTCCACTAAAGAGACAGCTTACACTACACTCATTCATCCTCTGTTGGAATACTGATGCGCGGTGTGGGATCCTTACCAGGTGGGATTGACGGAGGACATCGAAAGGGTGCAAAGAAGGGCAGCTCGTTTTGTATTATCGCGTTATAGGGGAGAGAGTGTGGCAGATATGATACACGAGTTGGGATGGAAGTCATTACAGCATAGACGTTTTTCGTCGCGGCGAGAGCTTTTTACGAAATTTCAGTCACCAACTTTCTCTTCCGAATGCGAAAATATTTTGTTGAGCCCAACCTACATAGGTAGGAATGATCATCAAAATAAAATAAGAGAAATCAGAGCTCGAACAGAAAGGTTTAGGTGTTCATTTTTCCCGCTCGCTGTTCGGGAGTGGAATAGTAGAGAGATAGTATGATTGTGGTTCGATGAACCCTCTGCCAAGCACTTAAATGTGAATTGCAGAGTAGTCATGTAGATGTAGATGTAGATGTAGAATTAGAGTGCTGTAAACTAGATTTAGGACAGATTCTGTTCCCAGTCTCTTTTGCGAGACTGATGAAGCAATAATTTAAAACAGTTGTTATATTAATATGGTGCATGTTGTTGTTGTTGTTGTCTTCAGTCCTGAGACTGGTTTGATGCAGCTCTCCATGCTACTCTATCCTGTGCAAGTTTCTTCGTCTCCCAGTACCTACTGCAACCTACATCCTTTTGAATCTGCTTAGTGTATTCATCTCTCGGTCTCCCTCTACGATTTTTACCCTCCACGCTGCCCTCCAATGCTAAATTTGTGATCCCTTGATGCCTCAAAACATGTCCTACCAACTGATCCCTTCTTCTAATCAAGTTGTGCCACAAACTTCTCTTCTCCCCAATCCCATTCAATACCTCCTCATTAGTTACGTGATCTATCCACCTTATCTTCAGCATTCTTCTGTAGCACCACATTTCGAAAGCTTCTATTCTCTTCTTGTCCAAACTAGTTATCGTCCATGTTTCACTTCCATACATGGCTACACTCCAAACAAATACTTTCAGAAACGACTTCCTGATACATAAATCTATATTCGATGTTAACAAATTTCTCTTCTTCAGAAACGCTTTCCTTGCCATTGTCAGTCTACATTTTATATCCTCTCCACTTTGACCATCATCAATTATTTTACTTCCTAAATAGCAAAACTCCTTTACTACTTTAAGTGTCTCATTTCCTAATCTAATTCCCTCAGCATCATTTGACTTAATTTGACTAATTACATTATCCTCGTTTTGCGTTTGTTGATGTTCATCTTATATCCTCCTTCCAAGACATGGTCCATTCCATTCAACTGCTCTTCCAAGTCCTTTGCCATCTCTGACAGAATTACAATGTCATCAGTGAACCTCAAAGTTTTTACTTCTTCTCCATGAATTTTAATACCTACTCCAAATTTTTCTTTTGTTCCTTTTACTGCTTTCTCAATATACAGATTGAATAACATCAGGGAGAGGCTACAACCCTGTCTCACTCCTTTCCCAACCACTGCTTCCCTTTCATGCCCCTCGACTCTAATAAGTGCCATCTGGTTTCTGTACAAATTGTAAATAGCCTTTCGCTCCCTGTATTTTACCCCTGCCACCTTCAGAATTTGAAAGAGAGTATTCCAGTCAACATTGACAAAAGCTTTCTCTAAGTCTACAAATGCTAGAAACATAGGTTTGCCTTTTCTTAATCTTTCTTCTAAGATAAGTTGTAAGGTCAGTATGGCCTCACGTGTTCCAACATTTCTATGGAATCCAAACTGATCCTCCCCGAGGTCCGCATCTACCAGTTTTTCCATTCGTCTGTAAAGAATTCGTGTTACTATTTTGCAGCTGTGACTTATTAAACTGATAGTTCGGTAATTTTCACATCTGTCAACACCTGCTTTCTTTGGGATTGGAATTATTATATTCTTCTTGAATTCTGAGGGTATTTCGCCTTTCTCATACATCTTGCTCACCAGCTGGTAGAGTTTTGTCGTGACTGGCTCTCCCAAGGCCGTCGGTAGTTCTAATGGAATGTTGTCTACTCCGGGGGCCTTGTTTCGACTCAGGTCTTTGAGTGCTCTGTCAAACTCTTCATGCAGTATCTTTTCTCCCATTTCGTCTTCATCTACATCCCCTTCCATTTCCATAATATTGTCCTCAAGTACATCACCCTTGCATAAATCTTCTATATACTCCTTCCACCTTTCTGCTTTCCCTTCTTTGCTTAGAACTGGGTTGCCAATTAGCTCTTGATATTCATACACATGGTTCTCTTCTCTCCAAACGTCTCTTTAATTTTACTGTAGGCAGTATCTATCTTACCCCTAGCGAGGTAAGCTTCTACATCCCTACATTTGTCCTCTAGCCATCCCTGCTTAGCCATTTTGCACTTCCTGTCGATCTCAGTTTTGAGACGTTTTTATTCCTTTTTGCCTGCTTCATTTACTGCATTTTTATATTTTCTCCTTTCATCAATTAAATTCAATATTTCTTCTGTTACCCAAGTATTTCTAGCAGCCCTCGTCTTTTTACCTACTTTATCCTCTGCTACCTTCACTACTTCATCCCTTAGAGCTACCCATTCTTCTTCTACTGTGTTTCTTTCCCCCATTCCTTTCAATTGTTCCCTTATGCTCTCCTTGAAACTCTGTACAACCTATGGTTTTTTCAGCTTATCCAGATCCCATATCCTTAAATTCCCACCTTTTTTCAGTTTCTTCAGTTTTAACCTACAGGTCATAACCAATAGATTGTGGTCAGAGTCCACATTTGCCCCTGTAAATGTCCTACCATTTAAAACCTGATTCCTAAATCTCTGTCTTACCACTATATAATCTATCTGATACCTTTTAGCATCTCCAGGATTCTTCCACATATACAACCTTCTTTTATGATTCTTGAACCAAGTGTTAGCTATGATTAAGTTATGCTCTGTGCAAAATTCTACCAGATGGCTTCCCCTTTCATTTCTTATCCCCAATCCATAATCACCTACTATGTTTCCTTCTCTCCCTTTTCCTACTGACGAATTCCAGTCACCCATGACTATTAAATTTTCGTCTCCCTTCACTACCTGAATAATTTCTTTTATCTCATTACACATTTCATCAATTTATTCTTCATCTGCAGAGCTAGTTGACATATTAACTTGTACTACTGTAGTAGGCATGGGCTTTGTGTCTATCTTGACCACAATAATGCGTTCACTATGCCGTTTGTAGTAGCTTACCCGCACTCCTATTTTTTTATTCATTATTAAACCTACTCCTGCATTACCCCTATTTGATTTTGTATTTATAATCCTGTATTCACCTGACCAAAAGTCTTGTTCCTCCTGCCACCAAACTTTACTAATTCCCACTATATCTAACTTTAACCTACCCATTTCCCTTTTTAAATTTTCTAACCTACCTGTCCGATTAAGGGATCTGACATTCCACGTTCCGATCCGTAGAACGCCAGTTTTCTCTCTCCTGATGACGAATGTAATATTTTAATATTTGTTAAAGTACAGATTTCTCTTGTATACTGATGTTTTCACCTACTGGTCCTGTATGGGTCATCATTTTGGTATTATCTTTTTCCTCTTGAAGCAGTGAAAACAAATCTTTGGTCCATTCTTGATCTATCCACCTGAACACAAAACCTACTCGTTGGTTGTTGAGCCACCCTCAGTTTTTCAATTTCCTTTCCTGTCTTACTGCCATAATTCAAAACTCAGAATATAAATTTTGCTTTTGAGGCATGTAAGAAACGTTGTTTTGACACTGTTTAGTTTACGACAGTCACTTCATGCTTTTATACTATTCCATTTTCTTACTTCTTTTGCTGTTTAACAAATCGTTGTGTCCAGCTGCTGCACATCAATCTGTTTTTTGTCATTGTGTTAATTTATTCTATTTTCTTCATAACTGGATTATATGTTGTTTTAGTCTAGTAATTAATTTGCTACTACTGTTTTGAAGTTTACTCTAGTACATTTGTGTACTAATTGTTGAAATTTGTGGACAAAATGAGTGTGATTTAGATATGTTTGACAAACACTTATTTCTCCCTCACCTTCTAAGTTTAGACCTTTTGCTCCTGCGGACATGCATACACATCCAGCTCCTCCACTTCTCATGTGCTGTGGACATGCATACCTATGCTGGTGGGGTTTTCCTCTGGTGCTATTAAACATCTGTATTCATCCTGAGTAGCCATCCTCTGTTGGAACTCTTTTTCTACAGCTTTTCACATCCTCATCTCTAATCAGTTTGTGAATGGAGCATGGGAAATGTCTGTCAATCTTGGGTACTCTAATGTGGCCATGGATTATCCCGTATGGTTTCAAAGATTTCCACACCACTGGCACAAAGTCAGTCTGCATCCTGCACCAGGATTCAATAGATGAGGGCCTTCAAATGATACTACTGTATGAGCTTTAATTTGTGTGATTTGTTCACCATTTTCATTTTGCAATTCTTATGTCGAAGCAAGTAATATTATGTCCATCTTACATTACAACACTAACCTTCTGTGTGATACACAACATCTGTCACGTAGTATCTGTCACTATTAAGCCTCTCCTTAAAGCTCTGGTGCATATTAAACAATCTTGTGATGAAATATGCTGCACTTCCTTGCAGCTTCTCTCTCTCTCTATCTCTGTCCCTCCTTCCCTCCCTCCCTCCCTCTGTTTTCTGTTAATACTGATTGCTAAGTGTCCCAAACTAATCAACAGTATTCAAGAACAGGTGAACAAGTATTTTTGTATGCCACTTCTTCCATGTATAAATTAAATTTCCTTAAGATTCTCCATTGAATCTCAGCCTGGCATCTGCTTTTCTTGCAGTTTGTTTTATGTGATCATTCCACTTTGGGTCATGCCACTTCTCAGAAGTTTTTGGTGTTTAATGTTTCCATTGATATTTTGCTGATAATTTAATCAATCAATAATGGTTCTTTTTCTCTATTTCCACCTTTGTATTACATTTATTTATATTCAGAGCCAACTGCCATTTCCCACTCCAATCATTGATCCACAGCAGGTCTTTCTGCATTTTGCTGCAGTCATCTAGCACTGCAAACCCACTGTAGACAACAATACCATCTGCAGGAAGCCTCATAGGTATTCTGATCTTAGCTGCTAGATCAACTATGTGTACTGTACACTGTGATGGCCTCGTAACACTTCCATGAGGTACTTAAAAAATTACTTTTACATTTCTCAGTTCCATCCCATTAAGAATAATGTGTTGAATTCTGTCTCTTGGGAAATCCTGACTCCAATTGCAAATGTGGTTCAGTATTTGTTATTCTTTTATTTTGTTGACTAAATGTCAATGTGGAACTGCTGAATGCCTAGTGGATGTTAAGGAAAACAGTATGAACCTGAGTGCCTTTGTCCTGCTTGCTAACCTAAAACTCTATCCACTGCATCAATTGTACAGCAGAGACAATGTGTGCTGACAGGGGTAGCTACTGTACATGTGGTTACAGTGTTGCCAGATTGCCACTCTTTCACATCATTTTTCTGCCAGATGTACTCGTCAGACGAAATTTTCTGACAGATATTTTTTTATCGCTGGCATGTGAGGAGTCGTGATGCAATACCCGAGTGCACAAATTTCGCTTCACCCTGTATATTCCAACCTGAACTTGTTGTTATTCATCTCTGATTTCAGCCAGTTTTCTGTTCCGAATACGATGGGGACATTTATTTTTTTACCAAGCAATACCATTTCTTGTGCATTGCCATGGATATTCCTGCAGTCTGCTAGTATGGTATCAACATTTTATCGTTCTGATTTGCAAAGGCAAATATTCACTTCTCAAAGTAAGAAGGCTGATCTCCCTGTATTTCCAGCAGGCAACTCATTGTCCATAAGGAGGTATTTCTTTAACCTAAAAAAACTCTATTTTCATGCCACACTTGCTCAACTATCCTAGTAGCCATGCCCAGTACATAAATGAAATGAAATGAGTGTATGGCATCGTTGGCCGGGTAGCCATATTCGGGAAAGTTTGGCTGCCAAGTGCAAGTATTATTTCATTTGACACGAAATTGGGCGACTTGCGCACCAGTAATGGGGATGAAATGATGTTGAGGACAACTCAACACCCAGTCCATGAGCAGTGAAAAATTTCCAACCGGTCTTGGAATCGAACCCGCGCCCACTTGCGTTGGAGGCAAGCACGTTACCACCCAGATAAGCAGTATATATCATCCGTAACATAATCTGTTATTGACTCAGAAGTAACGTTGAAATGAGTGAGAGCTCCATCACACATGACATATGTATTTCATCAACAGCAAAAAACATGTTGTAGCTGATCAGAGCATTGGATACAACAGCTTACCATATAAAACTCACCAGTCATGTGATCAAAATTGCTTGCTGCAACTACTTGTCTTAAGGGGGAACAACACTGTGACAGATGAAAATATAGCTCAAATTCAGTATCTTTTTCTACATACTGGAATGCAGAAGGCAAATGGGGTTACTGCAATGAATAAAGCATACACCGAAGTATATATATATATATATATATATATATATATATATATATATATATATATATATATATATGAAATTGTGATTGATTTTCCCGAGTCAGCATTGAAAGAAGGAGATAGATCAATAGTTGTCTCTGTAACTCTGGTTGTGGTTATCTGAAACTTGAAATTAACATATCAACCTGATCATTACTAATGTAATTTTAGTTCACATAGAGATTTGGAAAGAAAATTGTCAAAATAATAGGTATTTGAAAAACAATCCATTTCTGGACCCCTCTTTTTTGGACAAAAATAAAAAAAATACTAAATATCAACACAAAAAAGCAGCTATGATGAACTAAAGAGAATTAAAGTTGCTTCAAGGCAGACAAAAAATGATTAAAATCAGATGAAAATTGTAAAATGAGCGATGACAACCATTGCGAAAAACAAGGCTTTTGAATAAAGTGATGAAAGTTTGGCAAGTATTTATCATATAAAAAAGGGACACAAATCTTGAAACTTATGTGATATCATTGATGCCTGATCGATAATAACTATTGCTCCAGCTAGTGGATGGCCACTTTTTGGTACTTTCACTACCTGATAGTATTCACCTACATCATAAAAGCCCTTTTTGTTGCTGATCACATCACTGTTGATGTCTATCTTCACAGAAACAGCGCATTTCTTTGCCAATTTTGATTTAAAGGGAAATTTTACAAATGTGTTAATGCAGTATGGCCTATATTGAATAGAAATGCAGGCAGATTTTAAGCAATTTTCACAGTTTTGCTTTGGCTGGATATTATTTTTGGAGCGTATATCCAAATGAGACTACTGAAACTTTTCTTCACATTTTGAATAAAAGCACCCAAACAATGCCGCCAAAAATCAGGTTTACTCAAATTGGTATAAATAGGGAGTGTGGGTACAGAATTGGCTGTCTAACACCAATGTGTGTCATGCACACTCAGCATTAAATGCTCACAGTATCATTACTTTTTGTAGCTCATGCATAATATGTATATACATTTGAATTCTGTAATTTAAAAAAAATTCAAGTTTTTTCGACTGTCACTCATAACCTGACATAAGGATCATCATCATCGACATGAAGCCCTATCTTGTCAAGTTACATCCCCTCTCCCTTCTAAACTGCTCCTCAACATGACAATGATTTGCATCAAATGTGTGCACAGCAGAAGGCTAAATTTAATCATGAAGACAAAGGAGAAAATGAGAAATGACTGAGAAGCCACATTCTTATCTTGTTTTCTTCCATCAGAGCCATAAATCATTTCAGTAAATAGAGGGAGTAACAGCAACTGAAATGGGTGGCAAACATATATTGGTCAGTAGAAAAATGTAGCAGATGTCCATCACTCTGATTTCTTACAGATAATTTAGCTTTGAAGCATCTCTGCACCGAGCACTGTTTATTTATTTATTTTTACTTTATTTTTTTATCTGTCCTTAGACCATTCAGTACAACAGTATCATATGTGTTAGATACATTACAGAAATAATATACAGTCCAGTCACACTAATATGACCACTACCTGTGTTTCACATCAGCATGCAGTAACCACTTTCAGACAGTAGGTGACAACACTAGCAGTGGAAGTTATATAAATGATGTCTGGGGGACACGAAAACTGTGCATGTGACATCATAATTTGCAAATGGAGGGATTTATTTGACATCCAAAAAGGCCTCATATATGGCCAAGGGTGGAAGCATTTTCAAAATGGCTAAATTTGTAAGCTTTTTGTGTGCTGCCATGATTTAAGAATGCTGTACATAGGAAAATGGTGCTATCTAAAACTGGCGCCAAGCAATTGTTGTACACCATGGGCCATACAAGGCAGGGGAGAATGACAGCTGTGACATGTGCATGGGCAAACACATGTATGACTGTTGAGGTACTGCCTTTTGAGATGAACCAAGGGGCTACCAACTTTGTCACCCAAATGACCGTTCAGTGAAGGTTGCTGCATGTAGGATCCAGAAAACGTACCTGGTTCATGTACCCATGCTGACCGTGATTCATCGGTGATGAAAGCTGCTATTTGCAGACTACTAGTGCAACTGGTCATCCGCTGATTGGGGACAGGTGGCCTTTTCAGACGAATCTTTCTTTATGCTCCATAGGAAAAATGGCCATTGTCATGAGTAGTTTGAAATGTATGAAAGCAATGGTGTCCAGGCTATAGGAAGGAACAGTATAGTGTGAAGAATGTTTTTATGGCAGTCCCTGGGTTAAGTCATCTTTCTGAAAGGCACAATGGATGAACATATATATACATATATCCTTGGGGATCATGTCAACCGCTACACGCAGTTTGTTTCTGCTCGGCACAATGGTACCTACCAGCAAGATGATATAACATGTCACCCAGCTTGCAGTCTACTTCTTCCCTAGTTCAAAGAACACCATGACGTGTTTTCTGTACTTATATGGCCATCTAAATCTCTAGTTTTAAATGCAATTGAGAATCTGTGAGGCCACTGTGATTGGGCTGTTTGCACCATGGATCCTCAGCTGAGAAATGTAGTGCAGCAGGCCACGATGCTGGAGTTAGAATGGCTCCATATCCCTGTTTTTACCATCCTGAACCTTAATTACTTTTCTTCCTGCATATCTCACTATGGCCCACACCACAAAAAGGTGGTTATTTAGGCTTTTCCAGGTGTGCATATTAATTTGACTGCACAGTGGATAGACATATATGAAACATAAACAAAGTAGGACAGGATTAGGTGAGGATAGAGCAGGAGGTTGGTCATGGACTAATCAATGGAAGCAGGTGTGCAATCACCTTAGTAGATTGTGAAAATCATGCAAAACTCAAGCTTGAAAGCCAGATGGGAAATAATGTGATTCCTGTGCATTAAGAGTGGTGTAGCAACTTTGGTCAGTACAAGAGAGAAATTCTGAAATACATTGTCAACATTAAGATTAACAGTGATAACATCAGATATTTTTTCGGAGAAAAAGTTAAGAATATTTTAAGGAGCTTATAAGTATAAGGAGTTTTCAAGGAGTCTCTGCTCACACATTTAAACACAGTGTACCTAAAAACCTTCAGCAAGTAGAAAACTGCAATTTTATAAACTGTAGGCTTCAACAAGTTATTTCTCACATTATATATGTATATTTAAAAGTGCAAGATACATTACCTCACTATCAAAACAGTTCTTCAATGACTCAGGAGTTTCTAGCGTAAACATTCCCTTGTACAATTATATTGATTTTTAGATCAAGCTATGAGAAAGTATCACTCAGTTTGGCCACAAATTATATTTAACACTTTAAAAAATTGTTGAGAGAAAGATATCTGAGTTTAGTCATGTAACTGTACAGCACTTCACACTGCTTTTTTATTGTTTTCTTAACACATTAGTTTTAACATGGATTGGAGCAAAAAATGATTTTGATATACTTCTTCAGGCTCTCCTTTTTTCTTCAATTTGTTTCTCAGTTTCAGTTACTCCATTTTTCCTTAGCTCTTCTTTGCAAAGTTTCTGACTCAGAACAAAGTGCAATATCCATAATCTCCTCTGTTCTCTGTCACAACTTATCGTCAAATTTTGTTATCTTTCCAACATCATTTTCTAAGCATACTGTATTGTTCTCTATTGTTTATATTTTGTCTTTGAGTTTTCTCTTTCTTACTGAGAGGCATTGATTTTCCTCACCTTATTTTATCAGCAAGATATAGCAGGTATTTCTGCCTGGTTTTACCTGCTGAGGGCAAAAGTCCTTTTCATACTTCCACTTTTAGAAAGCCATCATGGAAGCTAATGAGTTCTTTGCCTATTCTCAAAACAAAATAAGGATACTCCTTTAGATCTTCCATCTCCAACATTTTGTTTACTGACAGAGTGTATACAAGCCGGGACAACTGGAAAGACCCAGGAATTTTTCCATCCGGGAGAAATCCTGGTAAAACCCGGTAACTTTCTAGAATTCCATGATTTTTTTGTTTTAGTTTTCAGTTAAAGTTTTGTAATTTTGACTGATATGATATAATACTCTAACAAATGACTGCACCAATAAAACATGAATGAGAGAAAAAGCTAAAATAAAACGTAAGTTGCAAAGGAAATGCGCCATGTACAACAACAAAACACAGTACTCATACAAGCGTCTGCCAGTAGCAAAATCTGTCAAAGCCCTTAGGAAGACTATGCAATGCTTCATAACAGCAAATTGCCTCTAATGAGCATGACATCACAACTGTTTATATTAGATTTGTGTGAGCAGTTGCAAGCGGGCCCTTGCACATGCGCAGTTGAGTCGCGCATGTACCTTCTCCCTCATCTGGCTACAGAAGTGTGGCTGATAGCTGTATAAGCAAGGAGCAAGATGCTACTCATAAAAATGTTAGTGACACGTGCAAGCTGCCATATTCAGTGGGAAAAAACTGGGGTAGATGAACTAAATGCGAGAATGTGTGATGAATTTCTTAAATCACAGAGCGTTGACTCCCATTTAAAAATCAACTGCTTGAGGATGACCATTTAGAGACAATTTCGGGCCCAGAGATCAGACGGTTATGCCGGTATTAAAAATTATACTGAAAAGTTTATGTGATGTATCTTAAAGTGTAACCGCACAAGAAAGATCAACATTATACGTGGAAGTTTAGGTTCTCTTGCAGCTTATTAATCGTCGAGACCAATATAATATGTGAAAGCTCTGTTTTTCTTGTAGCAACACAATGTATATTAATTTACATCATTTATTTTTCCTATTTGTGTGTACGGACTATTTAACAGTGATAATACTATTGGCTGACTACATGATGTGTTCTAAGCTCTGTATACCAGCTGTCATCGGCTGGCGAGATCACGTGACATGAGCTATGACTGCCTTACAAAAGGTACATCACACTCTCGATTTCAATGCTTCAGAAAGTAACATGTGGAGTTTCGTGGAATTTGGATTCATACTTTAGTAATATGAAAATATCTAGTGTACATAGTCTTTTTTTCTGAGTTTAGTTTTCTAAAGGACTGAGAAATTCTACACTTGTATATAAAACCATAACCATTCAAAGTATTTATAAGTTTTACATTCCAAGGAAAAGTATACTGTCACGTAACACATAAAAAGTGTTTTTCACCTGGGAGAAACTGTTTTTAACTGGGAAATCCCAGAAAAATGCGGGAATTGTGTTTTCTTGCCTGCGTATACACCCTGACTGAGAATCCTCTTTCTATGGAGAGTAGTTCATGTGATATTGTTAACAGCACTTTCATAACATCCCATATTGTCACATATTCTTCTTTAAACATATACTTTTGAACAATTATCCAATTTAGAACTATGAGACAAGGGATGAAAACTAAAAAGTGCTGCAATGGAGCAGATTCTACTAAATTTCTATAGTGCGCACCAAACTGTCATCTGCGAAAATACAGGCACCTAAAATCCTCTTCCTTTTCTTGTCACGGGATTCTAACTCAGACACAGTATTTCATGGACTGAGTCAAGAAATAAGTCTAACAAGGCACTAGTTAATGGGAGGCTTTTATACAACATTTTTAATAAATGCAGCTAATAACTTCAAAATTTCATGTTTTACTTCAAGTGCATTAACCTATTTGATTTTGTTGCTTTTAATTAGGCATACAAACCCTGAAATAATGTGATATTTTGATATAAAACAACTGTGGTAAGATGAAGACACAGCAACATATTACATAACAATGTACCCATGAAGTAAATCAGTGCCGTAACTAGAACATGCAACCTTGAAATAAAATGCTCAAGGAAAAATGAAAACACATGAACACATTATATAACATTGCTGGACAGTATAACACATGAAAAACCTGCCACTACTATATGATTGCACTGCATCTGATACAAAGGAAACAGAAAACCAACAGCAGAAAAACTGTTTTCAGTATCGAACACAGCATACATAGTATGTCAGTTAATTGAATTAAAAGAACTCAACCATGAATGGGGGCCACGCATTCTTGTAAGCTGTTACATTCACTTATACTGCAGGAACATTTCTTCTTATTTAAGTTGGCAGTGCATTATAAAGGATGAATTCAAAATATTTCACATGTATTTGAGCACAATTTGTTCATACTTGCTCTATATGGAAGGATCCATAGCTGGTAGTGTTATCATGATCAGTTTGCTGGTAACAGAGTGTGCCTTGGATATCAACACACATTTTTGTGTAAACACACATGTTACTGCAAGCAAACAAAACTTTTTATGTAGGGGCTTGAAATGAAATCATGCAAAGATATGTGACACAATTTGAGTAGCCTTTTCTACAACGTAAAAATTTCATTGAATTGACCATTTATTTTACCCCAAAAAAATCATTCCATAAGCTACAAGGAGCTGGAAGTAATCAAAATAATCTGATGCACAAACATTACAAATAATTCTCACAGCAAAAAATCCAGAACTGACTCTCTTGCAGAGTTTAGTTACATGGTCTTTCCAGTTTAAGCCTTTATCAACATATATTCCCAAGACTTTTGTGCATTGTATCATACTAACTCATTTCTACCCTGAACCAGTAGGAGATTTTGAATTTCTTTCATATTGCTTAAATGAATACAGTTTGTTTTCTTTATGCTAAGGGTCATTCTGTTGGCATTGAACCATGAAAGAAAGGACTTTAGGACTTGTTCAGTAGTTCTGGACAAATATTCCTTAACATTTCTCACCATTACACTCGAGTCATCTGCAAACACCATGATCTTCGTTGCAGTTTCTGAGGTGTGTATGTGAGCTAAATAAATAAGGAACTGGAGGGAGCAATTTGTACTCCTGTTTAAACTTTTTTTACATCAGATTTTAATTTGATTTCATGATTAGAATGAGTTGATGTGAGTTGCACAACCTGTGATCAGTTATTTGAATATAGTTGAAACAAATTGTATTCAAATCCTTTTATCCCCATTGCTCCCAGCTTATCTAAAAGAATTTCATGGCTAAACATATTGAAAGCCTTAGAAAGGTCTAAATTCACTCCTAGAACACTATTGTTGTTGTCTAAGTTTCTCATTATTTCATCTGTGTAATCTACTAACGTTGTTTTCGTCCCTATTCCTGTTTGAAAGGCATATAGATCATTATTCAGTAAAATGTACTTGGTGTACATGTAAAATATACTTGGTGTACTCTAACACATGGTTTTGCATTCTGTTGAAAGTGCTCATCAGATTTAAGTCCTTGTTTCACAATTATTGCAGTACACCATGTTTCAGTCAAGTGCTTTGAAGTTTATTTGCTAAGAGTGCTACTTTAATTTTAAATGGAGACACATTCACTATTTCAGCTAATATCAAGACTCATTTAGTGTGTATAGCGGCATTCTGTCTCATATTAGAACTTTTTGCTAAAGTTCATCAAATATTCTGGAAATATTGCAGTACTGCTTATGTAAACGACATTTTTCAAAATAATGAAACCAAGCTCCTGCAAGTTATTGTTTAGTAATTCTGTATCTACAGTTTATCTGTTGGGTAGCATCTGGCAGAACTTTTAAAATTGTTCAGATAAATGTGATATGTCTATTACTTTGAAAAGTTATTAATAATTGCTTACTGTTATGCAAAAATTTGATACTTGCGTATGGCATGACATCATCAACTTCCAAACCAGATTACATTGCAAGGCCACATAAATTACCAAGTGATAAGTAATTGTGGATTACTTACCAAAATTATAGATATGCAACAGTCACTATGAATAATTTGAGAAGATCTGGAAAATTGCACACATTAGGTTGAAATTACTTGGAGAATAATAAAACAAAAACTGTTAGCACTTATTTTACAATAAAATGGCCTCTTTAAGTTTCATCATGATATTTTCGAGTGTCCATTTTGTAATTGTTCAGTGTGGTGATCTGTGAGCTAGATGCATTTAAAGCAGCAATCTTGATGTTTATCTCCTTATGAAGTTTAGTTTGTTTTGCATATTATTACTCACAGCATCCTGCTCGCCTTCTCTCTCTCATGGGTATATTGTGTTGAGTATGTATGTATGTGTGTGTGTGTGTGTGTGTGTGTGTGTGTGTGTGTGTGTGTGTGTGTGTGTGTGTGTGTTTAAAGCATATTTTAAGCAACTATTATCTAAGTTTCAGTGGATTACTTATTAGATAGTTACTAACTAGATAGTTAATATACCAAAAATGTTATCTAATTAAAGTCATTGTTCTTATATATATATTGCTCAATTTCATTTTCCATTGCACTGCCATTTTACCTGTTGGTAACTGACCTACTGTTTCACTATTTCCCATGTTACAAATCTAAAGCAATGCTTTTGCTCTTCAAAGCAATTAGTGGAGATTTTTTTTGTTATATAGCTTGGAAGGTCTGTTGGATAAGTGTCAAACTATAAGACCAAAAGTCCAATGTTGACAGTTCAACAATTTTTCTGGCAATTATTGCATTTCTCACCCTTGACAATGATTCAAATATACTAAAAATTCCAAATTGCGTCATAATTTGGAACCTCATTGGACCACAGGTCATCATCAGATCACATTGAGAATGAGTTCTAAACTTTGAGGAAGTTGTAAGGCATAGTATATGTAATAGGACTATACACTTTATTACTAACCAACTTGTGATTGGAGGGGAGGAGGGGAGCTTTAGCATATTTCTTACTGATAAAAGAAAAGAAAAGTCTTACTTGGGTAATTCCTTTCTGATGCTATTTTAAATATCTTGTGTACTCTGCCTTGGAACAAAAATTCCTTTCACTAATCCATTTACCTATTACAACTCAGTAGTTGTGGGAGGACTATCATTTCACACAAGTCAGTGATGAATTGACAGCATCAAATCATTTCACACAGTGATTAATTTTTTGTGTTTCTAATTCCTTCAACAGTGAATTCCAATGGTAATAAAAAGGAAGTAAAAAGAAATACATTGAATAAAATGTACAAAAACATAATATGTTGTCAGGGGATACTGTTGTAGCTTATTGGATTAATCAGATCCAAAATGATATAGTCGACTCATCACTGGCCAAACTGCATCATTCCAAAAAGTAGCCCCTTCTCTGCAGTTACTTAGCACTGTTTATGAGAATTTTTATTTTCATAGTTTCTAGCAGTAAATATCATGCAGATCTGAATCGACATGTCATACAACACGATGCATGGTTGGGAAGTTTGTTTTGAAGTAAGGCTATTCCTTCATGTCCGCCAGAGGTGGAATGGTCAGAATAGAGTAAAAATTATGACTGCCAAAGTAAGCGGATACACACAAGACACAAAGTGAAAAATCTTAAAATGCAATTTCAGTGCATTGCTGTTGGTATCTAATAAGAAGTAATGGTTAACAAACCATTGTTGTTGTTGTTGTTGTCTTCAGTCCTGAGACTGGTTTGATGCAGCTCTCCATGCTACTCTATCCTGTGCAAGCTGCTTCATCTCCCAGTACCTACTGCAACCTACATCCTTCTGAATCTGCTTAGTTTACTCATCTCTCGGTCTCCCTCTATGATTTTTACCCTCCACGCTGCCCTCCAATGCTAAATTTGTGATCCCTTGAAGCCTCAAAACATGTCCTACCAACCGATCCCTTCTTCTAGTCAAGTTGTGCCACAAACTTCTCTTCTCCCCAATCCTATTCAATACCTCCTCATTAGTTACGTGATCTATCCACCTTATCTTCAGTATTCTTCTGTAGCACCACATTTCGAAAGCTTCTATTCTCTTCTTGTCCAAACTAGTTATCGTCCATGTTTCACTTCCATACATGGCTACACTCCAAACAAATATTTTCAGAAACGACTTCCTGATACATAAATCTATATTCGATGTTAACAAATTTCTCTTCTTCAGAAACGCTTTCCTTGCCATTGCCAGTCTACATTTTATGTCCTCTCTACTTCGACCATCATCAGTTATTTTACTTCCTAAATAGCAAAACTCCTTTACTACTTTAAGTGTCTCATTTCCTAATCTAATTCCCTCAGCATCACCCGATTTAATTTGACTACATTCCATTATCCTCGTTTTGCTTTTGTTAATGTTCATCTTATATCCTCCTTTCAAGACACTGTCCATTCCGTTCAACTGCTCTTCCAAGTGCTTTGCCGTCTCTGACAGAATTACAATGTCATCGGCGAACCTCAAAGTTTTTACTTCGTCTCCATGAATTTTAATACCTACTCCAAATTATGCTTTTGTTTCCTTTACTGCTTGCTCAATATACAGATTGAATAACATCGGGGAGAGGCTACAACCCTGTCTCACTCCTTTCCCAACCACTGCTTCCCTTTCATGCCCCTCGACTCTTATGACTGCCATCTGGTTTCTGTACAAATTGTAAATAGCCTTTCGCTCCCTGTATTTTACCCCTGCCACCTTTAGAATTTGAAAAAGAGTATTCCAGTCAACATTGTCAAAAGCTTTCTCTAAGTCTACAAATGCTAGAAACGTAGGTTTGCCTTTTCTTAATCTTTCTTCTAAGATAAGTCGTAAGGTCAGTATTGCCTCACGTGTTCCAACATTTCTACGGAATCCAAACTGATCCTCCCCGAGGTCTGCATCTACCAGTTTTTCCATTCGTCTGTAAAGAATTCGTGTTACTATTTTACAGCCGTGGCTTATTAAACTGATAGTTCGGTAATTTTCACATCTGTCAGCACCTGCTTTCTTTGGGATTGGAATTGTTATATTCTTCTTGAAGTCTGAGGGTATTTCGCCTGTCTCATACATCTTGCTCACCAGCTGGTAGAGTTTTGTCATGACTGGCTCTCCCAAGGCCGTCAGTAGTTCTAATGGAATGTTGTCTACTCCGGGGGCCTTGTTTCGACTCAGGTCTTTCAGTGCTCTGTCAAACTCTTCACGCAGTATCGTATCTCCCATTTCGTCTTCATCTACATCCTCTTCTATTTCCATAATATTGTCCTCAAGTACATCGCCCTTGTATAAACCTTCTATATACTCCTTCCACCTTTCTGCCTTCCCTTCTTTGCTTAGAACTGGGCTGCCATCTGAGCTCTTGATATTCATACACGTGGTTCTCTTCTCTCCAAAGGTCTCTTTAATTTTCCTGTAGGCAGTATCTATCTTACCCCGAGTGAGATAAGCTTGTACATCCTTACATTTGTCCTCTAGCCATCCCTGTTTAGCCATTTTGCACTTCCTGTCGATCTCATTTTTGAGACGTTTATATTCCTTTTTGCCTGCTTCATTTACTGCATTTTTATATATTCTCCTTTCATCAATTAAATTCAATATTTCTTCTGTTACCCAAGGATTTCTAGCAGCCCTCGTCTTTGTACCTACTTTATCCTCTGCTGCCTTCACTACTACATCCCTCAGAGCTACCCATTATTCTTCTACTGTATTTCTTTCCCCTATTCCTGTCAATTGTTCCCTTATGCTCTCTCTGAAACTCTGTACAACCTCTGGTTCTTTCAGTTTATCCAGGTCCAATCTCCTTAATTTCCCACATTTTTGCAGTTTCTTCAGTTTTAATCTACAGGTCATAACCAATAGATTGTGGTCAGAGTCCACATCTGCCCCTGGAAATGTCTTACAACTTAAAACCTGGTTCCTAAATCTCTGTCTTACCATTATATAATCTATCTGATACCTTTTAGTACCTCCAGGGTTCTTCCACATATACAACCTTCTTTCATGATTCTTAAACCAAGTGTTAGCTATGATTAAGTTGTGCTCTGTCCAAAATTCTACTAGGCGGCTTCCTCTTTCATTTCTTAGCCCCAATCCATATTCAACTACTATGTTTCCTTCTCTCCCTTTTCCTACACTCGAATTCCAGTCACCCATTACTATTAAATTTTCGTCTCCCTTCACTATCTGAATAATTTCTTTTATTTCATCGTACATTTCTTCAATTTCTTCATCATCTGCAGAGCTAGTTGGCATATAAACTTGTACTACTGTAGTAGGTGTGGGCTTCGTATCTATCTAGGCCACAATAATGCGTTCACTATGCTGTTTGTAGTAGCTTACCCGCATTCCTATTTTCCTATTCATTATTAAACCTACTCCTGCATTACCCCTATTTGATTTTGTGTTTATAACCCTGTAGTCACCTGACCAGAAGTCTTGTTCCTCCTGCCACCGAACTTCACTAATTCCCACTATATCTAACTTTAACCTATCCATTTCCCTTTTTAAATTTTCTAACCTACCTGCCCGATTAAGGGATCTGACATTCCACGCTCCGATCCGTAGAACGCCAGTTTTCTTTCTCCTGATAACGACATCCTCCTGAGTAGTCCCCGCCCGGAGATCTGAATGGGGGACTATTTTACCTCCGGAATATTTTACCCAAGAGGATGCCATCATCATTTAATCATACAGTAAAGCTGCATGTCCTCGGGAAAAATTACGGCTGTAGTTTCCCCTTGCTTTCAGCCGTTCGCAGTACCAGCACAGCAAGGCCGTTTTGGTTAATGTTGCAAGGCCAGATCAGTCAATCATCCAGACTGTTGCCCCTGCAACTACTGAAAAGGCTGCTGCCCCTCTTCAGGAACCACACATTTGTCTGGCCTCTCAACAGATACCCCTCCGTTGTGGTTGCACCTACGGTACGGCCATCTGTATCGCTGAGGCACGCAAGCCTCCCCACCAACGGCAAGGTCCATGGTTCATGGGGGGTAACAAACCATAGCACTTAGTAAATATGCTAAATGTTTAAATGCGAACAATGCGAACATTTTTAGGTTAGGCTTTACCGTGACTGTTATTGACATTAAATGAAACAATAAGTTTACTGTTACCAGTCACTGTTTATTTGTTTCCACGACGCGTTTCAAAGGTTTAAACCTCCATCATCAGGTGGATATACATCAGTTAATATGGCATTTGTGTGTTTGTGTTGTGTTACGATTTCTTTGGAGGAAGTTGTGACACTGTCTAGTGGAGAAAACAAAACAGTATTTCAGAACTTGGTCTGTTTTGACAAAAATGGAACTTGTATCTAGCAGTAAACATAAATTAAGTAAGATAAAGTACCTCCAGTGGTCACAGGATCCTTTCACAGTCGTAACACATCACATGAACACTATCATATTGTATAAACAAATATGGCGTCGTAATCTATTAGGTGCATGGATCGTACAGCAAAAGAGAAAACGTTCTCACAAAGTCCAGAGAATATACGTCCTAACAACATTATTACAGAAAACTTTTTTGAATGATTTGGAGGTGTTGAATACATTTGTTGGAGTAAATACTTCAGGCAGTAAGTAAATACGATTTTGACAGCTTAAAATAGCATAAAGTTCATACTCATTTATACAATCAGGTGAGGTGTTAGAAACTTTAAGTACAATAATCATATTGGCTACAGTGATAAAATAAAATAAAATAATACACAATTGACCATTCTTATAGGGGTTCATAGGTAGATATGAAAGGCTGGAGGCAGAGGGGAAGGAATATAAAGAGAACATGAGAGGGAGGGAGAGGTTGGAGAGAGAGATTGTATGACAGCAAACTTTACAAGGCAAAGGATCTTAAGATTATATCTGTTGCATGTATTAACTGTCTAAAGGTTGTTGTAATACATTGCTAAATGCTTAAAAAGTGCACATGGATGTGCATTTGTATCAACAGTTGTATACATAGTTTCAAGCTGACAAGGGGTACAAACTGTTGGTGTGCTTGTATATCTGTAAATGAAGTCAATCTCCTGTACACTCAGGGCTGTTATGGTAACATAAATAAATATTAGTGGTAAATCTTAGGGTGTGTGTGTGTGTGTGCTTAGCAATTTTTTATTGACGTAGGCAGTTGTTGAAAACGGAGATGATACTACTGTAAATATTGTCATTTTTGTCATTTAAGATGCATTCAGGTTGTTTAGTTTGATGTTTGTATATTTGGAGTGTTTCAAGGATGTCTAGTTTTCTGCTTTTTGGTTGGATGTGTAGGATGCTGATACTTGTGTTGTTAACGTGGTGTTTTGTTTCATGCAGGTGGGTGGCAATAGCTGATGTGTGGTATTTTTTGTTTTTTAGTGCTGCCATGTGTTCTTTGAACCTAATCTCAAATGATCTCCCTGTCTGGC
Source organism: Schistocerca gregaria (assembly GCF_023897955.1). Classification (NCBI taxonomy): domain Eukaryota; kingdom Metazoa; phylum Arthropoda; class Insecta; order Orthoptera; family Acrididae; genus Schistocerca; species Schistocerca gregaria. The sequence goes on from NC_064931.1 coordinate 421,631,891, forward strand.
CTATGTAGAAGCAGTCACAGTCTAAACATTTAATTTTGTATACGCCTGTGTGATGCAGAGGGTTTTGTGTGCTGATGTTGTGGGGTAATTTCTGTCCGATCCTGTTGTCTGTTGTGAAGGATATGCTTATGCCTTTTCGTTTGAAGACATTGGCTATCTGATAGGAAATCTTACCTAGAAAGGGGATTGTGTGGAGGATGATATTTTCTTTTTGTTTTTTGTGTTGTGATTTCTTTGCCATTATTGAGTGTTTTAGGGTGTCTACTATGGAGCTGTTATAACCATTTGCAATAGCTGTTTGTTTTATTATTTGGATTTCTTGATCACTTTTGTCTTCAGAGAGTGGTAGTTGGATAGCTCTATTGATCATGTACCGGAATGCTGCCATTTTGTGGGCTGTGGGGTGACAGGAGGAGTTGTGGATTGTAGTATGTGTTGTGGTAGGCTTCCGGTAAATTTCAAACTCATGTCTGTTATTCCTTATTCTAACTGTAAGGTCTAAGAAATTTATACTGTCATCTGTTTGGTGTTCAACTGTGAATTTTATGTTTTCATGGGAGCTGTTGAACAACTGGTTCAACTCACTGATGTCATATTTAGTGCCTTTGATTAAAATGATGGTGTCATCCACATATCTGTAGTAGTAGATGATATTTTTGAGGAGGTGGTGATCAGAATTCAGGATTTTGTCTTCTAAGTTACTTATAAATATTTCAGATAGCAACCCAGAAAGATTCGAGCCCTTGCCAGGCCATCTGTTTGTATGTAGATTTTATGGTTGAATTTAAAGTAGTTGTGTGAAAGTGTGAATTCGAGCAGGTCCATTAGCTCAGTAATGTGAGTTGAAGGGATTTTTTTATGTTTTTGTAGGTTGGCATTGATTATCTGTAGTGTGGGATCTATTGGCACAGAGGAATAAAGGTTTTGTATGTCAAATGAGGCAAGTGTGGCTCCGTCAGGTACTTCTATGTCTTTGACATGTTGTGTGAATTCTGTTGTGTTTTTAAGTGTTCTCTCATTATTGAATGTGTATGCTTCTTTGAGAATTTTGAAGAGCATTTTGTTGAGTTTGAATGTTGGGCTGTTCCTGCAGTTCACTATAGGTCTTATGGGGGTCCCATTTTTGTGTATCTTGGGTTGTGACCGAAGGCAAGGTGCTTGTGGGCTCATTGTTACAATATTTCTTGCTTCTTGGATCGTGAGTAGAAAGTTGATGTTGTTTGAGATGTGTTTAATCTCTTTTTGAATTCTGGCTGTTGGATCTTTATGTATCTCTGTTATGTGGTTGGTTTGGAAGAAGTCTAAAGTTTTTTCTACATATGTTGCTCTGTTCATTACAAGAGTTGTGTTACCTTTGTCAGCTTTTACAATTATTGCATTATTCATGTTTAATTTAGTCTTAATGGTACGTGTAAGGATTTCTTCTCTTTTCTTGTATGCTGGGAATGGTTTTGCAATTTCCTTCTCAATAATTTCATTAATTTTGTGGCAGGCTGCTATTCTGTCATTTTGCTTCTTAAGGGGGATGGTTGAGATCTGTGTGGCACTAGTGATGAGCTTTTCTTGGTTCCTTGGGTCCAGTGGAGCTTGAACATTGTGTTTTAAACCTTTGCAGAGTAGTGTTTCTTCTTCTGCAGTGAATATTATGTCTGTGTTGTTGAGGAAAGGTGTGTAGAATGTGTGTTTCCTTTGGCTGTTTTGGTTCAGTTTGGGAGGTAACTGTTGATTTATAAGACTGGCTAGTTTTTTCTTCTGTGTGGTTTTTGTTTTCTGTACAATGAACTCGATGTACTTTCTGACTTTTTCGGTTATGGAATCGTAGTCTAGTCTATGAAGCAACTTTCCCAACTGTAATTCTGCATTATAAAGCTGCGTGTTGAACATTTGTTTTTTAATATAAAGTTCTTTCAGTTCGTTTTTCACCCAGAATTTCCATGCGTTTAACACTGATAAATATCTGAAATATTTATAAGTAACTTAGAAGACAAAATCCTGAATTCTGATCACCACCTCCTCAAAAATATCATCTACTACTACAGATATGTGGATGACACCATCATTTTAATCAAAGGCACTAAATATGACATCAGTGAGTTGAACCAGTTGTTCAACAGCTCCCATGAAAACATAAAATTCACAGTTGAACACCAAACAGATGACAGTATAAATTTCTTAGACCTTACAGTTAGAATAAGGAATAACAGACATGAGTTTGAAATTTACCGGAAGCCTACCACAACACATACTACAATCCACAACTCCTCCTGTCACCCCACAGCCCACAAAATGGCAGCATTCCGGTACATGATCAATAGAGCTATCCAACTACCACTCTCTGAAGACAAAAGTGATCAAGAAATCCAAATAATAAAACAAACAGCTATTGCAAATGGTTATAACAGCTCCATAGTAGACACCCTAAAACACTCAATAATGGCAAAGAAATCACAACACAAAAAACAAAAAGAAAATATCATCCTCCACACAATCCCCTTTCTAGGTAAGATTTCCTATCAGATAGCCAATGTCTTCAAACGAAAAGGCATAAGCATATCCTTCACAACAGACAACAGGATCGGACAGAAATTACCCCACAACATCAGCACACAAAACCCTCTGCATCACACAGGCGTATACAAAATTAAATGTTTAGACTGTGACTGCTTCTACATAGGCCAGACAGGGAGATCATTTGAGATTAGGTTCAAAGAACACATGGCAGCACTAAAAAACAAAAAATACCACACATCAGCTATTGCCACCCACCTGCATGGAGGTACTTTATCTTACTTAATTTATGTTTACTGCTAGATACAAGTTCAATTTTTGTCAAAACAGACCAAGTTCTGAAATACTGTTTTGTTTTCTCCACTAGACAGTGTCACAACTTCCTCCAAAGAAATCGTAACACAACACAAACACACAAATGCCATATTAACTGATGTATATCCACCTGATGATGGAGGTTTAAACCTTTGAAACGCGTCGTGGAAACAAATAAACAGTGACTGGTAACAGTAAACTTATTGTTTCATTTAATGCTAAATGTTTCTTATTACCTCATTCTGATATATTTCATTTTGCATCATGTGTAGATATTTCTGAAAACATTTATTTTTGTGCTATAGTTGGGATCAGTAAAAGCATTTTTAAGTTCACTTGTAAATTTAATAGTGATAAGAATTACATGTTAATTATTAGGATGAGGAACAAGTTGTAGCATCTATGCAAGAAGTTGCAAATTTGGAGGAGGAAAATGAAGGCGAACAGTCAACTTACTCAAAGGTAAGTTAGAAGTTGATTTTAATATTATTAGAAAATGAATTTAAAAAAAAAATACAGGGTGGGATAATGATAACACTATAAAAAGGAAATTTGCTACTCACCACATAGTGGAGATACTGAGTAGCAGATAGGCTCAACAAGAAGACTGTCTTTTTGTTGTGTCTATTTGTGATACATCATTTCCACTGCATGGTGAGTAGCAACTTCCCTTTTCATTACATTAACATGCAATCTTGGCTAGATCACTTTAGTTATAAAGTAACAGTTGATATTGAGGAAATGCAGGACAGCAATTGTAAGACATTGTTTTATTTATACTTGAATAATAATTGTGAAATCCTGTAGACAGTAGATAGTAACAGGGTTGACAATCATATTTGCTTGAGAATTTTTGTCAAGTTAACAAAAATGTTCTTTGCTTTTATGGTAAAATTTGAAAGAAATTGATCACATATAATACAAAAAAAAAGATTATAAGCTGGTTAATCCTTGATGAGGCAGGGAATTAATGACCCTCACAATAGTCTTTTGACAACTGAATAACATGATGATCTTTTATGAAAAATGTTCCAGTTCCAATTCAGGTATGAAGTCATTAAGTTTCATATTGATAACTAACTCGCAACAGACAAACATTGTACCATAGTAAAATATGCTTTATTGGGCATACTGTCAGAAAACCAGTCAGTGACATCAGAAGATATACACTGCCAACAAAAAGAGTAAAGTACCCAGAAGATCTGGTCAGTTTTCAATGTAACTTTGTACACATGCACTCCATCTATGTGTATTTAAGTTATTAGTGTTACAGTTCTCTGTGATAGGTATAATGGTTACTAGAGAGCTTTAGTTTCTTTGTGTTTGTGGCCTATCGCTGGAATTTTGGATGTACCCTGGGTTGCAGGAGCCGTATAGGGCTTCATTTGAAGGATGTATCTCTGATCTTTCGTCATCTTGTGTTGGGGTCAAAATCTTCAACTTCATAAGCTTCGTAACTAACATCACACAACTGTCTTACAACCTTATAAGATCCAAAGTAGTACCTGAGGAGCATCTCAGGGAGACCAACCTTCCGTCAGAAGATCCTGGAGTGCAGTGAGACGGTCACTATCTTCATCAAAGTCTTGATGGTGTTGCACAGGGTTTCTTGAAATACAGTCAGCATCTTGTTGTTTTCTTCCATTTTTGTACAGTATGGTAATGTCATACTCTTGAAGACATAGTGCTCACCTGTCGAGTCATCCTGTTGGATTCTTAAGACAAGTCAACCAACAAAGTGAATGATGGTCTGTGACAACTGTGAATGGCCTTCCACAGAGATACTGTCGAAATTTGCACATGGCCCAGATCACAGCAAGACATCCTCTTTCTGTAGTTGAGTAGTTCCCCTTGGTTTTTCTAAGTGTTCTAGAAGCATAGGCTATACCCTTCTCTTTTCCATCCGAAATTTGCACCAGAACAGCATTGATACCATACCCGCTGGCATCTGTGTAGGTGCTTTCTCCTCATACAGACCGAATACAGGGTCAATCGTCAGAGCTTTTCACAGCACATCAAAAGAATCTTGTTGAGCACCACCTTATATAAATTTAGCATCAGCTTTTAGCAACTTTTGGAGTCCTGGCTTAGATACAAAGGTCTTTGATAAAACGACACTAATAAGAGCATAATCGAAGGAAGCCTCTCACCTCTCTCTAGTACTTTCAGGAATAGGAAATTCGTTTATAGATATCAACTGGCTGCACACCTTCATTTGATACAAGGTGTCCAGGTATTCTGACTTCTTTTGCTCCAGACACACTTCCTTGGATTAAGTTTCAGTCCGCCTTGTTGGAGACACTTAAGAACAGCCCCCAGTCTTCTTACATATTCATCAAATGTTCCTGAGAACACTACAATGTCATCTAAATAACAAAGACACACCATCCACTTGAGGTGCCTTAGAAGATTATCTATCATCTGTTCAAAAGTTGCTGGTGCATTACACAAACCAAACGGCATTACCTTAAAGTCATACATGCCCTCAGGCATGATGAATGCAGATTTCTCATGATCAGCCCCATCTACTTTGATCTGCCAGTATCTCGAATACATGTCCATGGTTGAGAAAAGCTTAGGCCCCTCCAGACAATCTGATGTATCATCAATTCATGGAAGAGGGTAAACATCCTTTTCAGTTATCTTATTAAGCTTCCTGTAATCAACACAAAAGTGACAACTGCCATTATTCTTCCTGACGAGGACCACTAGTGATGAGCATGGGCTCTGCAAAGTCTGAATCATGTCATTCTTCATCATTTTCTCTACCTTGTTGCCAATTATTCAATGTTCCACTCTCGGGCTTAATGGTTGATGGTCTCCAGTGCTAATCTGGTGCTTCACCATTGATTTGCATTATTTGCTTTTCACCTGTGGATTGAAGCATTCAGAGAACTCTTGAAGAGTGGCAAGTAGTTTCTTCTACTGTTCCTTTGTGAGATCTAGTGATAGTCAAGCTAGGAGATCTTGTCCCATAGTTGTAGCACTAATTTTGCCCACAGATTCTGCATGGGACGTTTCTACGATGCTCAGCAGTTGCTATGCACATGCGTCTTGGAAGGATCTGCAGTTCTCGATGACAGTTAATTATCCACAATTCACCAAATCCATTCTTAAATGAGACTAAAGAGGTAGGGATGACCAAGTTATTCTTCAGTTGTATGCTTCTCTTACATTCCACTACAAGATCCATGTGTTGATGCATGGCTTGACACGTGATAGTTACCTTCATAGTGCTGACTGCAGGAATGGAC